>NC_142930.1:142292976-142295476 GCF_046866305.1 Octopus bimaculoides
AAGAATTGATCCAATATATTCTTCATCTTTGTTCCCCACTCTTTGCCAAAATGTCCATTTGATTGTCAATGACGTGAAGGTAAAAATCACCCGGTCTTCACATGAAGAATTCATGGAGCCAAGTTTTACAATTCCACATCGTTGTTGAACGAAAAGCGTCGAAAAATATATAACCATGAGAATAATGTGGATGCAGTAGAGCCTCCAAAACGAGCTGTTGAATAATATCTGAGGTCAAATTAGCGACGTTGGCGCTAGCGTTGTCCTGAGAACAAATATACCGCTCGCCTGTTCAATTGTTTGAGCTGAAACATGTCCTTTGACAAATGAGAGTTTTTATTTCATAAATGTAAATTTTGGCGTTCACTGTACGCTTCTTTCCAAATATTTTATAGTGCATGAGTCGATCCCAGTTCCAGAAAGTGCAACTCATTATCTTCTGTAAATGAAGATTTGGTTTGGCTCAAGCCGCTGCTTACTTAGCTGAGCTCAACCATTCACCTCTCTGCTTCAAGGGTACCATTTTCCAAAGCTCGTGACGAGACAGTAATAGATCCCCAAAGAGACTGGTTTTCAGCAAGTAAACTTGCAGCCAAAGGGGAACACTGGAGATTATATGTTCTATTCAGTGCGTGAAGAAAAGGTGTACTACGTGTTTGTACGTTCCCGATCGAATGAAGTCAACTGGCCACGATAGCATAACTACATTACACATGTAGGGTCAATTCCCCATTGGAAACTTAATCAAATGATTCACTGAAGTCTATTTGAGCTGGTCAGGTGGGCCGAAACACGGAAATTCAGTAAGGTAAATTCTCCTCCTTGCAGCGTGAAGACCAGTTCTATAACTGCGGCTTCATTGCACACAACATTAATATCTCGAACCGCTTTGATTAATTTAGAACTTTGACTGAATGCGAAGAAAAGCAGGTATAGAAAATTCTCATTTTTGTTTACTAGGCACTAGACATATGTTTCAACAGATATGAAATTCATTTGAATTTTCAAAACGATATAGAAATATTCTGTTCTACTCTAGGCACGAGGCCCGAAGTTTTGGGGGAGGGGGCCAGTCGATTAGATCGACCCCAGTACGCAAAAAGATTATTTTTCGATGCTTATTCATCTGATATTTGAAAGAAACGAAACAATTTATCTAACAATCCAGTAGAAACAGTCCAATAAATATCTAGATATATATTTATTAGTTTTTGTTTCCTTTCTGTATTTTTTTCCATTGTTATATATTTTAGCATGCATGTTGCCGGTCCTACGAAATAAAGGTTTTACAGAGATATGCGAAATTACGCTGCAGCTCTATGGAACAAAGAAGCAGAACAACATGCCCTTATTATTAATCGGGATTTGGTTGAATAAGCGAAGCAATTGTGTGAAACAACGGACAAAAATGCGCATGTATATGTATACCCACATTCGAGTGTGCATGAATATATTGAATACTTTTTACATAAATATATTTTATTCAAAGCCTATTCGTGTGAGTAAGTTATTCCAGACGACATAGCCCACACACATCTTCACACATTTTCTCTAAGAGGACAAATTTCTCTCGAAATTCTTCCCACAGCGAATAGTTTATACACGTTAGATTGTTCTTGAACGTGTTAAATGTCATTGTGCATATGTACACACATACACGCACACAAACACGCGCACACAAACACACACACATGCATACACACATATACACATATACATACATATATCATATGTATATATATATATATATATATATATATATATATATATATATATATGTATATATATATATATATATATATATATATATATATATATATATATATATATATATATATATATATATATATGTATGTATGTATGTATGTTTGCATGCATGTACATATGTATATATCTCTCTATCTACATGCATATACACATACTCACATATATATACACACACACACATATCTATATATTCATAGGGGGATAATTCACAAAAAAAAAAAAAAAAAAAGCAAAAGACGAAGACAGGTGTTGTAGACAACAAACAGATGTATTAGTTTAACAATGGGGAAGTGAAAAAGTCTTTAACGTTTCGAACCAACGCTCTTCCAGAAAGGAACACAGAAAGAAACAAGGAGAGAAAAAACGAATATGTAGTGGCTAGCGATCTATCATGGGGAATGCCGGACAGAGGGGTCCCACAGGATCGCTAGGAAGAAGGGGAGATAATAAAGTAGTAGTAATAGGAATATGCTTTCAGATATACGCATGCATAGATACTCTTATATGAGAAATGATTAGATAATACAAGCTTTTACCGCAGTTAGAAATCACGTTCATCTGAATTTGTATGAAGGAGAATAATGGGTAAGTCCATATATTATTCTCCCTCATATCTGCATACATAATATGCGATTCATCACTTGGAAGTTATTGAAACATTTGTAAACATGGAATAAGTGCAATGCTAACTACTCTATTATTCATTTCTTAAACATGCACGGAAGCGTAGAAA
>NC_142930.1:142297976-142302976 GCF_046866305.1 Octopus bimaculoides
GGTTTAAGCAATGTATTTAGCATGTTCCTTTAACTTGACCTTTCCATGTTGAAAACATGTTTTCCGCCAGTCAAAAAGAAACATCAACAATAATCTTCGTTTACGTCTTTCATTTTATTTGCATATATTACGTTATATTTTTGTTGAATTTAAATACTCTGAACGTTTCCACTTTTCAACAATACATGCTAACTGCCTCGTTATTCATACGATATTTTGTGTAACTTTTGGAACTCGCAATCTAAACAAAAAAAAATCGATTTATTCTTACCAAAAATTTCTAGTGAAGATAACAATAAATCAGTTTGGATAGACCAAAAATGAAAAAAAAAAAAAGGAAGAAAAGAGAAAGATTATGCTTATTTCCATGAAATATATAGTTTCAAGTGATATTTATGATTTTGTACTTTATGTTTAAATTTCACCCAAGTTGAAAAATTATGAATTATTTATTCATTTCATCTTAAATACCTTACACAGCATACAATAGGATTATACGAAGTGTAGCAAAATCCCAATGCGCGAACTTTGGGGTGGTTAAAGAGACAGAAATTTCGCCAAAGAGTCCCATGTTCGTGTCCTGCATAAATAGTACTTTATATTTCAGCAAATAATCATATTGTTCACATATGTCTTACCTGACAGTTGTAATGGTCTGCAGACTGATATGTCATACCAGTATGCGATTATTGACTACATAAGATCTATTTCGGTAGCATTAGTGATAGAGTCAACTCTTTTATAAACGACGCCGTTCAAACAGTGCTTTCATTTCAACAAAAAAACTTCCCTGTAAGCTAATACAATTTAAATAACCATTTCCGTTTATTCATAAGAGTCAAAAGCCTCACAGCAATGTGACAGCACAGACAAAGGTACATATTGTCGCAAATTAAATGGAAACTACACAGATCCTTGGTAAATCACAAATAGTTGTCTTAAAGTATGAAAATACATTGCAAGATGAAATTCTATGTGTACTGCTATAGAGGTGTATCATCATGATTGTAATAATTCTCATTCGAGATTTCTACAAAGCATTCACAATAAAGATAATAATAATGTTTACATACATTGATAATGTTTTCTACAAGGTTTATTTAGCATTTTAACATTACTATGTATTTGTGTTTGTGTGTTTAGTGTGATTTTGTATATACATCAATTTAATTATGTATATGCACCACCTATTAGAATATGTCTTTTTCGATTCCTATATGCACGTTTGTATTTACGCATGTATTTAAGAATGCATTTATGCGTGCGCGTATGCATGCATTCATGTGTGTGTGTGTTTCTCTTTGTGTATGTGTGTGTGTGTGTGCGTGCGTGCGTGTGTGTGCATGCGTGTGTGTGCATAAGTATGTATATATTTATATCAGAATTTAACAACCTAGGCTGATTTTTGGTGTGTAAGTTGTTCGAATGTTTTCGATAGTGTGTAGCTCTATGTATCTATTTCTCTATCTCGCTCTTTCTCTGTATTTGTCTATCTATCTATCTATCTATCTATCTATGTATCTATCTATCTATCTATCTATTTATCTTTCTATCTATCTATCTATCTATCTGTCTGTCTATCTATCTATCTAGTCCTCTCTCTCTCTCTCTCTCTCTCTCTCTCTCTCTCTCTCTCTCTCTTTATGTATGTGTGTGTGTCTGCGTGTGTGTGTGTGGTATGTAATCTCCCGAGAGTAAACTTTAAGATTTCAAAATTGATTTAAATATATTCCAATAACTCCTCTGATTAACCAATGGTAATATAAAATTAAAATTGTTTGTATTGATTGAATTTCAGTTTCAAAATATGGCGAAAATAATATTTTCCAAAGCTGATTCTTTAAAGAATCAATGACTAATTATACCAGATTCATCTCCCCCGACTTAATTAATGCAAAAAATTTTACGAAATATTTCGATATAGCTTTCCTTTATCTTATATTTCTAACGAGTTCATTAGAACGCGGTTTGGAAAGGCGGTATTTTAAATGTTATATTGTTCAATATATTATTCATTATTATCTCTTGCTCAATTCAGACACCCTTTGATTTATATTAGCTTCACAAAATAAGTAGTAAATAAAGAAACTCAAGCAATTTTTTTAAAAAATCAAATAAAAATAAAAGCAATTATACATTCAATGAAACCGCTGCAATGCGGTTGTTCTGATACTTCAATTAATGACTGATACCTTTTATTTATTTTTTTTTTGTAAATTCGAACTGATAACTTATACCTTGCAAAATGACAATGATAATAAGCATTGCCAAATTGTGAAAATTAACCTAAACTATAATATAATTATAGCAATACTGTAGGAAACACAGTTGATTGTCCAATCTAAAAATTAATGTTTACTTGTTCAGATACAAATTTGCAACACCATCTGTTTTTGTGATCAAAGCTTTTATCCTAGATGTTCCACACAAACACAGATATAATTAATGTTTAATTACTAGAGAGAAATCTTCTCCTCATCAGTTGAAATTTGAAAACAAAACAATATGATTATGATGTTATTCAAACAGCGTACAGGTATTAACAAAGGTTAATTGTTAATGATTTGCATCTACTTTGAAAACATTTGCCTCATTAATAAATGAAGATGATAGAGTTCATTTAGTGTTGTTACTTAAGATTAATGAAATAAAATTTCCGAAGTATTTTATAATTGAACAAACAAATATTCTTTAATTAAATCATAATATACCAGCATATATGACTTCGCGTGTTTCATCTTATTTAAAGATATTATCCAACATGAATGTAAGTCCTTACATTCGGTGCCCACTTTTAATCAAATTATACTATAATTAAGACCTCTTTTCTTTTCTAATGGATTTCATATACGACCATATAGGAATATTTTTAAAGTCTCCCTGTCACAGTTTAAGAAGAACGTAATAAGAATTTCGTAAATCGATATCTAGAAAAGATACAGGAGTTCGTCACCCATACGAAGAACTCAACAACAAGATTAATCAATGTCAAAGATGTGGGAAATGAAAATCAAATGTAAGTATTAGAAATTTATCGACATATCACAATGCTGCACGCATGTACTGCACAGTTTGAAAATAGTGCCTCTTCCGAAGAACACAAATTAATTTTTGCTATTTGCTAATGTACAGAATTATAATTGTGAAAACAAATTTGTACCAAAACAAACTAAACACAAACGAAGAAAAAATAATTGCTAGGTGGACGTTGTTTGGCAACTTCATCTCACGAACGTACTCACCACTCATATATATAATATATTATATTGCATGTATCAATATACCTTTCACTTACAAATTAACTCAACTGCAGGTTATCACTTCGCTTAGTCTTGCTTGTTTTCTCCTTCTAATAAGCGGTGTGCGTGTTTGTGTATGTGTGTGTGACTTGTGTGTGTGTGGGGGGGGGGTGAATAAGAAATCAGGTTTCCGTCAAGTAAACATTAATTGATAACTATGAAGAAATAAATATATATCAACCTTTGAGAGAGCATGTAAATAGTTGTTCGACCTAGTAGAAATCTCTTTCATGTTAAAATAAAACGTATTTGAATAACGTAAAGATATAGAAGATAAATTATGGGTGAATAGACGGAGAACATGTCAAGAATATATTTGATCAGAGTAATTCTGGACCAGATCTGATCTACGTATATATAAGACTAAGTATTAAAAACTGGAACAAGTATATTGTGAAATCATAGGGCGGCAAGCTGTCAGAAACACTAGCACGCCGGACGAAATGCTTTTGTCTGCCGTTTCGCTCTGAGTTCAAACTTCTCCGAGGTCGACTTTCTGGGTCGGTTAAAAAAGTACCAGATACGCACTGGTGTCGAAATAATTGACTTAATCTCATTGTATGTCTTTGTTTGTCCCCTCTAAGTTTAGCCCCCTGTGGGTAATTGTTATGTCTCAAGCTACTGCTATCTAGCACCTTCGGATGATCTCTGCTCAACCGCTACACAACTGCTACTCGACTGCTACTCAACTGCTACTCAACACTCCTACCACGGCCACACTACCTCTATTTATATGTTTTGGGAGTTCCTACGTCTTCGCCTGGGGGCGTCGACAGTAATAAAGAAATAAATATATTGTGAGATCATATCCATTATATTATTTATTTGTTCTTAGCTGTATTAGGTTCCTTGTTCACTAAATTCAGCTACAAATGTTCTGGAAAGTCTTCCATACAATTCAATAGAAAAAAAGCATAACGTTTCCAGTTTACTCGAAGTATTTAGAAATATTAATGAAGATATATCAATACGCTTTAGATATAATAATTCTTTTCTTTCATTTTGGTTGCCCAAAGTGATCCCGATGCATCCACAGGCTTATTTGGTTAAGATAACATGTTATGAATCTATCACCACCATCAGTGTCATTATTGTCAGCGTCAACATCAGCAACAACTTCAAGAACATAGCTAGACGTATATTTATTAAACATCAGTTATAGGGAAAGTAATGTATTTTGCGGCATTATTTGTAAAATATCTTCAAAAATTGCAATGCGTCTTCTCCAATGGAAATCAAAAGGGTGTTGCTGAGTTTTCCTTAATGTTAATTGAAATCAAATCTGTACAAATATGTTATTTCATTACTAGAACTTACCAGTATATGTTATACTATAAAACGTTTCATTTAACTAATATTGTTGGAATGATACAATTATAATTACTTAGTAAATGAAATATATTTTCTGAAACTTCTGCTGCAACCGTGCTGCACTTGCCGCTGTGTTTTCGTCCCTTATAGCAGTGAGGAGGGAACGTCAAACACTAAGAAGCTGTAAAATGTTTCCTTCTTGTTAAATTGAAGAGTAACGTGTTGCTTGTTCAAGACGTAAATGTCTAGAACTTAGCTCATTCACTGGTGCCAAAATGCATCTTCAGTTCTACAAATTATCTCTCATCTATGGTATGTGTTAAAGAGATATAATTATAGCCTGAACAGGATAAGCTACTCCTATTTTGCCGGAAAAAAGTGTAGGTGGCC
>NC_142930.1:142305476-142332976 GCF_046866305.1 Octopus bimaculoides
TACATATGTGCAAGTAGTTTGTTACCTGACAGAAATCTTCTTGGTTACATTACAATTATAGAAAAGAAACGACAACTCTTAACACAATATAAAGTAGTTACAGATTTTTATAAAAAGCCAAAAATTTTAGTGGGAAGGGAAAGTCTGTGACATCGACGATAATGCTCCAACGTCCCTTATGTCATGGATCCTGAAAGTATGAAAGGCAAATCGACCTTGGCAGAGTAAAGCTGCAAGAAATAGCACCAAGCATTTTGTCTGCCACCTCACCAGCTGAAAGAATCTGACAGGTTTTCAGGAATGTTGAATTTGCATGCACAGAATAACCGTTATAAATATTTTGCCTAAATAAAAACTTGGAAACCGATGAAAACGGAGAAAACTTTAGGACTTCCTTAATCAAATTTAGATAAGAATCAGCAATAAACACTGGATATTGTAGTCGCTGGTAATTAGAAGTATATACCTATCGAGCATGATGTGGTTAGGCTATTTAGATCCCTCGTAAAATGACAGGGACAATGCAAGTTGAGTGTTAAACCGAACTGAAATATCAAATTGTAATATGGGGGAACGGAGCAGTTAATAAGGTCATGATACTAACATGTATCGACAAAACTAGTAGAAATAGCTATACAGTATGTACAATACATGATAACATCTGTTATTTGTTTTGAATGAAGCCAGAAAATGCAAACCAGAGTTCGTAGTACCTGAAATCTATGAAGAAAATAAGTACCAAGAAGACCAGTTAAAAACTAAGTTAAAACTGGAACTACGCAGAGGCGTAATAAAACAATGGGAACAAATCCTCTTGCATGGTAAATAGAAAAGAAATACAAGTAAAAACCTAGTAATGTTCGAAAAGTGTGGGACTCACAGCAAAGAATGAAGACTTCAAAATTATAGTAAGAAGTCAAATCCTCCCCACTAAAACTCCACCCAAAAGCACATAACATACCAGAATACAGTAAGGCATTAATTACAGACTATGCGGTGAAGACGAAATAACAAAGAATCATATTGACTCAATCTGACAAGTGTTGGTCAACAAAGGATATATCCACAGTCAACATAGATTTCAGACTTACATACATTGGCATGCTGTGCCAGCACTATCAAATGCCAAAGAAAAAGTATATACATATCTCCACAATAGCCCCCAGAAAGTGACAAAGCAGCCATTATACGAGGTATGCCGGTTGTAAAAAAATAGGGTGATCGAAGACAATCGCTGAGCCATTACCATCAAGAGCCACCAAAAGCCTTCTAAATAAGATTTCAGCCCCAAAACTTGGCAATTATCTCCAAAAGTTATGGAGAAACTCTCGGAATACAAATATATGGAAGCAGAAACGACTCCGAATATGTAACCTAAGGATAGGAAGAATTCATATAAGAATAAGTGCTCTACGTAAGTGCTAAAGAAATACAGACAGATATATGATTAAAACATCCGACCTTATGAATATACATAAGGTACACAAAGTAGCATGTATTCTATACAGTATATTCAATACGTTTTATGTAATAAAAATAACAATACCGTAATAAACCACGTCCCATACCCAAGGCTCAGAGAGATGCGCTCAAGCAGTGTATTGAAAGCATTCAATAAAAATAAGATTATTGAGTTATAATGATACTAAGAACGTCAACATCAGTATAAACAACAACAACAACAATATTAACTGCAGTAGCAAGAGCTATAAAAGAGTAGCATGATTTTAGAAATATTTCCTTCCAAGAGAGAACTTATCACTTAACAGTGTAACGTCTAGTGGCATGACAAAAGTAGTATAGTATAAATGTTGACTGCAGTCTACATATATGACACGCAGAAAAGAAAACAGTTCAGCAAATATTTTAGTAAATATATTAGCTCCTGGAACTTTAAAGCCTAATACTTCTAAAATATTAACGATCGAAGTTCTGTAACTGTAGCTTTAAGTAAGTGATCGTAAAATATTGAATTTACTTGAATGTAACTACATGCGTTGTAAGGCAATAAGACATTAACGGACGCATATGTCCGTACCTTAAGGCGGATTTTGCTTTTAGATACTGCAAATAACATGAACTGTGAAACACGTTATAAAATACCATTGATTACTTTTCCTTCAACCATCAAAATAATACACGAATTTCTGTTCCTCACTTACTACAGTGTATGCATTTGTGTGTGTGTATGCATGTATGTACGTTCGTACGTACGTATGTATGTATTTATTTATCTATCTATCTGTCTATCTATCTATCTATCTATCTATCTATCTATCTATCCATCTATCTAAATATTCATCTATGTATGTATGCATATACGCATGCACACACATGCGCGCACGCAAACACACATTCACACGCACACACACACACACACACACACACATATATATATATATATATATATATATTTGTATTTATATACATATATCCATTCATATATCAGTATTGTTATATAAATATATATACATATATATACATATATATACATATGTGTATATAAATATATATATATATATATATATATGTGTGTGTTTGTGTATTTGTGTGTGTATGCATGCATATACATATATGCAGGGAGATTGTAAGAGAGACAGAGTCAGAGACAGAGAAATGCGCTAATGTTATTCAAAAGATCATATCGACATAATTTATAATGTATTTGTGTAAGGGAATTACATAAGATCCGATTGTTAAAATGTATGTACATATATATATATATATTTATATATATATATATATATATATATATATATATATATATATATATATATATATATATGCATATATATATGTATATATACATACATATATATATATATATATATATATATATATATATATATATATATATATATATATATATATATATATATATATAAGTATGAATATATGTGTGGGTATGAGTGTGTGTGTGTGTGTGTATAAATATATAACATTTTGAGTGTATGTTTGATATCTTACTCTTGGCATCACACTAAACACAAAATGCAAGGATTAAGATAACACATGCGCCAAGTACTGGAAATTAAATAAACGCAGATGTTTTTAGTCAACAGGAAGCGAAGCAGATCAGTTGCACACTGACAGAGATTTCCTAGGGATTATCATAAAATTAAGTCATTTTTATATATCGAAAGACAAAATTTCTCTTTCAATATATAAGAAAGAGTAAATAGGGCATTCACTAACATTTCCCGTGTCTGAAAAATCTCGATGACACAGCGTGAAATTTAAATACTCGTCTATATTTAATACGAAGTGTATATACGCTGTAGGTGGGTAGAACCCACGTAGCACCCTTAAACTTCACTGCAGCAACCGTCTCCGTTTCACTTCTATATATTCGTTATTGCACACATATCCTTGACATTGTCTGATACAAAATACATTGCTAACTGTCTCCCTTCTAGATACACACACACACACATATATTTACATACGAGTGCATATATGCACTAATGTGTGTATACTGTATATATATATATATATATATATATATATATATATATATATATATATATATATATATATATATATATATATATATATATATATATATATATATATATATATATGCACACACACAAATGGTCACTTTAAACAGAACCCTTGATTCAATAACACTGTGTATAAACTCCGTATTTGGAATGACCAATTTCAAAGACAGTTGGATTTTACTCATAAGTTATTGGAATCTTATATGTATACCATTCTGCCTAAACAATGGATTTACAAATACAATATCCCTACATTCACTCTCTATTTCCTATCTTATGTCAACTAACTATTGACTAACCATCCTCTCACACCGTCTCCAATGAAGAGATATAATAAATATCTTGGAAACAGCTGTAAGACCTTCTATTTATAAACGTTATGTATTATACACAGCCTTGGTTCTTTATCTCATTGCGAAATCCTTATATACATACAAATATATATGTGTATATACATACATACATATATATATATATATATATATATATATATATATATATATGTGTGTGTGTGTGTATATATAAATATATATATATATATATATATGTGTGTGTGTGTGTGTGTGTGTGTGTGTGTGTACATACTATGTATGCACCTGTATGCGTATTTCTGTGTGTGTGTATGTGTGTGTGTGTGTGTGTGTGCTTGCGTATTGACCTGTAAGACTCTCAAGAAGGCTTTTGTCTCTTTCACACCCGTCCGAATTATTGCTATGGAATTAGTGACGAAATTATAGACGAGACAAGAATGTCTGAAGATAAAAAAAAAATGAAACAAAAATAGTTGTAATGTGAAATGTGCATTCTATAATTACATTTCTCGCCAGGCACTTATCAATTAAAAATGAAGTCAGTTTCTGTCCATATTCAAATCAATTCATATTCTCATTCAAATAAATTGTGTCCGCTGGTGTGAACTGTAATGAAAGTTTTTAATTTGTAAAATTTGTGCTGAATAAATCGCAATGCAATATCGATCTTGGATCTATTTTAAAACGGGGGCGCCAGTTTTCATTTATGTTTTATGTAGTGTTTTTGGTACGGAAAGACTTTCAAACTTCGTATACTTATCTATTTTGTGTTATAGAACAGAAAAATATTTTTGCATTCGAATTTATTTCATGTAAAAAATTGTCTTATTTCGATAATTTCTACTAATCACTGACGTCTATTCAGTTGAAAACAGTTAGCGCTGTAACGGTGTATATCGTATTAATCCCCTAACCCTAACACTAACCCTAACTAGACTGTTAACCGTAACCGTAACCCTAACTCGAGAATCCGAACTCTAAAATTGTTACACACATAGATACGCACAGCGTAATTTATTATATAAACAATATATGCGTATAAATTACGATTAAACCGGATGAAATATGTCACAGGGAATAACATTTTTATGACCGCCCAGCAGTAAGTCTATTTATTGAGCTGAATAGACGTCAGTGATTGGTTGAAATTACAGAAATACGACAATTTTAACATGGAATAACTTGCGAATTCTTTTTTTTTTGTTAAGAAGACTAAGAGCAAAAGTTGTTTTATATGACACATTCTACCAGTGTCCCAAGTTTCAAAGTGTTTCGTTAGTGTTTCGTTAAGAAAATACTGGCGCCCCCGTTTTAAAATAGATCCTCGATCTTTCCTGAGAGTCTAGATATTTTCTTTTTTATTAATTGCATGCTTTTCTTTTTTTTTTTCGAAATAGTGGGGAAACATCCGCTGGAAGAAAAATATAATCTATGTAGTGATTATTTTTATTATTATTATTATTATTATTATTATTATTATTATTATTATTATTATTATTATTACAAAGGCGACGAGCTGGCAAAATCGTTAGCACGCCGGTCAAAATGCTTAGCGGTAATTTATCCCTCTTTTACGTCCCGAATTCAAGTACCGCCGAGGCCGATTTTGACTTTCATCCTTCCGGGACGATAAAATAAGTGCCAGTCAAGTACCGGGGTCGATGTAATCGACTGGCTTACGGCCCCCAAATTTCAGGCCATGTGCCTATATTAGAAAGGGTTAGCGGTGAGCTGGCAGAATCGTTTGAACGCTGGCCGAAATGCTGAGATGTATTTCACCGGTCGCACGTCCTGAGTTCAAATTCCACTACATACACCCATGCAAGCACGCACGCACACGCAAACGCCTACATGTTTTCACATACAACTAAATGGAAGGAAATAATCTATTCCCTCTTTAGTGACATCGAATCTTATGAATATGATGAAAACGAACTGTTGTCTCCCAAGTGTCCAAAATTTGATAAAATTGTCCACAGAAGGGATGTAAAGAATATTTTTTTCTTTTTAATAACTCATTCACGAATTGCTCCCTTTCCCTATTGGTATACTAAACATTGAGTACAAAAGGTATAAATTCAACGTAGCCCTACGCATGCCTCACCAAAACATTACCATGCCCCACATTGGTAATCACAACTCTGTCTAATTACTGGTGACTTCGGACAGACGCGGCCAGGAATGACAATATTTCTTTCTAATTTAAACAGCGTGGAGTATGAAAGTAACCAAACTTTATATTTCATTCCATCGTTTCCTTTATCTAGTTACTGATAGCTTCGGACAGACATTCCTTTTAAATACGCATATACTCTTTTTCTCTCTGTGACTCTCTCTGTCTCTCTTTCTCTCCCTTCCCTTCTCAGCTATACTTCTCTACTCCCCTCTCTCTCTCTCTCTCTCTCTCTCTAACTCTACTTTTCCTCTCTCTAATTACTGATGGCTTCGGACACACGGACGGACGCGGCTCTTATAAGATTAGTATTATGGCGGAAACTTCGCAGAAATTTTGCGCGTCGAACAAAATGCTTAATGGTAATTTTTCTGGCTCTGGACGTTGAGTGGATATTCCAACCAGTTCATCACTTTAGGGACGATGAAAATTAGTAGTAGTGCAATCTGGTCGATATAAACGAATAGCTCCTTCTGCAACTTTATTTGACCTGGTGCCTGTAGTAAAAAAATATTATCATTATTATTATTATTATTATTATTATTATTATTATTATTATTATTATTATTCTCTCTTTATCACAAGTTTTGTTCGAACTCCAGGAGACTTGCACGCATAACAGGCTTACTACCTGCAGCCTACAGTACCTTACTCTTCGATATTTTCCGCTCTCTAATATTTTCCTGATTATTCTTTGCCGTACCAAGGAAGCAAACCTTTTGTAATAGTTCTACTGGGCATTCTAGTCCAGTTTCCATTATATTCGACTTGATGCTTTCTGATACTGTACCCAAGGAGCCTACAATACTTGGCACTATCTTCTTCTTCTTCTTCTTCTTCTTCTTCTTCTTCTTCTTATTATTATTATTATTATTATTATTATTATTATTATTATTATTATTATTATTATTATTGTTGTTGTTGTTGTTGTTGTTGTTGTTGTTGTTGTTGTTGTTGTTGTTGTTGTTGTTGTTATTATTTTTATTATTATTATTATTATTATTATTATTATTATTATTATTATTATTATATGTCTGACTTTTGCTTCGTGTTTGTACAAGTTGACTCCCAGTCTCACCTAGATACCTCAAGAGACAACGAGTCAGAAGTTAAATTTGGTGTAATGCCTAGGGTGTTATATATTTGGTTTTGTACATATTATTGTTCTAGACAGTGTTTAAGAAATGATCAGAAAATTATAAGTTCGATTTAAAATTTGAGATTACATAGACAGTATGTTACAGAGGATATGGACAGTTCTCGTGAGCACTATCTTTTGAAGTTCTGCCATTTTGGGGTTTCGTGGTATCTGAGCTAGGTAATAATCAACAGATTTTGCTATTATTTCCACGGCACCTATGACAACAGGTATTGTTTTAGTCTTGAGGTTCCACATTTTCACAATCTCTATTTCAAGATCTTTATATTTGCTCAGATTATGGTAGGTATTGACAGATGCATTTATGTCGATTGTGACAGTCATATCAATGAGGAGGCATGACGGTTGTCTGAAGTCTTTCAATATAATATATGGCCTATTCGCATCTATCTTTCTGTCAGTTTGAACGATGAAATTCCAAATGAGTGGGACATTTTTAAGCACTGGATGGGGTGTGTGTTCCCACCAGTTTTTATTATGGGGCAGATTCAAGTTTTTGCAAATTACCCAGTGAATATACTGTGCTTCTCTATCATGCCTGTTGAGATACTCTGTAGACGCAAGAAGACTGCACATGGAGACAGGATGATCAATGGTTTCGTTTTGTTGTTTACATACATGACATGTTGAGTTACTGCAGTTCTTTAATATGTTGGCTCGGTAGTTCCTTTTGGTAGGCATTAAACTTGGGCTGCTAAGGTAAACCCTTCTGTTTCTGATTTTAAGGCAGAAGACATTATCCATTGATGGGTAAGTGCTTTGTCAATATCGCCATTATTAACTCTCTTTGGGTATCTGCCATTGAGAGGGTTCCCTTGCCATTTATCAGTAAGGATATTTAAGGTAGTAGCTTTAGCACGGGTTTTCATACGCGTAGCTTTTTCTGTGCTTGTTTCCAGTACGTCTGATTCTGGGATTTGTTGAATTTGGAGGTCACTTAGATATTCATTTTCCTGTTTTGTTACTGAGTAAGATGCTTTCTTGTTTTCATGCTTTAAAACAAGTTTTAACATCCAGTCATCAGAGTTTTGCAGGCAGGTATTGAGGCCAATTGTGGCAATCTTCATTGTTAGTTCCAACTATAAAAGTCCATGGCTACTCTCTTTTCATGACAGCAAAATTCGTTCTATATCCCTCTTAGGGTGGTGCATTCTGTGCATTGTCAACAATGTTCGTATTTTTCAGTCAAGATTACACATTGAACACTTCGATCCTGTTTCTTGCATTCAGCTCTATTCTTCAGTATTGCCCTTACCCTGCGATAACATTGTTTTCTGAACCTTTCCCTCATTATGAATGTTTGATTCCATCACCTAGGTATATTTTGCTCTCCATCTTGAAAGAATTTAATTGGTAATGGATGACAGTAAGGTAGGCGAAGAGGATCAAGAGGAAGAAAGGATCCGTTGCTGGTAGATAAGTTAATTCTTTGGAAGTGTGGAAGAGGTTTGACTACAAGAAAGCATATAATATGGTTCCTCACTCTTGGATTCTGGAGTGTCTGGATATGATCCGGGCGAAGAATATGATTTATTTATTCAAAAGCAGTACGAGAAACTAGAAGACAGTTTTAACTGCAGGTAAAATATAATAATCTTAAGAAGTCGGCATCAAGATAGGGATCTATCAAGGAGACATATTGCGACATTTACTGTTTATTGTTTATATGTTACCACTCTCCGTGGTTCTGAAAAAAGGTGTGAGAGAATAGTTGGTTACAAATTGCAGAAATATATCAGACCAATCGAATCTTACTTCTTATGGATGGTTTGAAGCTTTATAAATTTAGCAGAGTTCAATCCATTCGAATTTTCTCTCAAGACATCCATGTGGTATTTGGTATTCAACTATGCGCTGTTACGGAACTGAGAACAGGGCAAAAAGTACGCAACAGTGGAGTAGAACTTCCAGGTAAGAGCAGTGAATAAGAGTAGTGAACGGAGAGGATTACAAGTATGTTGGTATTTTAAAATTAAGCCAGATGTTGAACACTATGATGATGGAAAAAACTTTGTTCTGAATATATAAGAAGAGATAAACAGCTATGTAGGTCTAGGCTAAACGGAGGAAACCTAATTAGAGACAACAATACGTGGGCTTTAGTTCTGATACGTTACTATGCATCACTCATCACTTGTGGAATGTGTAAAAAGAAGAACTTGTAAACTAGAAATGAAGTGGCTATGAATGGGTACCTTCAAACTGGAAGTAACGTAGCAACATTTAGGAAGGAAGGTGGAAGAGTACTTGTTAGAATAGCGGATGGTTTTGCGAGGGAGATGAAGTTGTACTTTCTGAGGAATAGCGATGGAAATTGCAGGCTTCGCTGAAACAATGAGTGACAATGGTGAAATCCTCCAAGACTTCCATACGAAGACTAATAGCGAAAAGGTCATCAACTGGGAAGAAAAAGAGTTCTACACGAAGAGCTTTTCCAACAAACCTCGGATGAAGCTGATGATGAATCCTGGAGATGATTAAGGCATATGTTTTTATAGACAGAAGGACTGATTCTTGCTGCTCCAGCCGGAACTTTACGAACCATCTCAATCAACTGCAGCACTGAGAAAGCGGCCTTATCAATTATTCGTACACTATGTGGAAAATCTTTTGAGACAGTTAGTGGCTACGCAAAACTGGTCCAAAAGGAGGACAAAAAAGACCGTGATAAAGTAACAATGTGGGAGTTGTATAAGAAGTATGGACTAGACTATTCCCCCCTTTGCCGGTAGCAGAGAAGGATCAGGTGAAATTCACAGGGGATATTCCAATATACACACACAAAAAGCTTTTACATGACCTACCAGAAACCACTCTAATAGTGGAGCCCAAAGATTGACCTGCATCGACATAGCTATACCAGCAGACCAGAATACTGTGGACACAGAGGGCAAGACAGTCGGAAAGTAACAACACTGAGGATTGGACAGGAATTGAATCCATGGAACCTCAAAAGCGATTGTGGTATCTGTTGTGATCGGTGCATTTGGGACCATCCCAAAGCGAGTAGTATTCTGGCAAAAACAGCTGCAAATATCAAACTTCATAGGAGGTATTTAGTTGGTTGCAATAATTGGGGCATTTAATGTTTTGACGAAAGTGTTGCGTCTCTAAGCTTAGTTATGGAGATGAAACAGAAGTTACGTGAATAAAGATAACAAGAGTGCTGATGATGATGACGACGACGACGACGACGACATCGACGCTGATACAGTAATTCACATATTTCTTACATAGCTTATAAACAAATGATTCAATATGAATTATCATTAGACGTGAAATATTCATTTCCGTATAAATCATGATGGTTCAATCTAATCACAAAGATATATTGAGGCAAAAAGAAAGAAAACAAAAAAAAAAAACAAAAACAAAACAAAACAATATAGAGTGTACAAGTAAATCAAATAGAAATTCAGACATTTGATTACAAATTCAGATATTTAAAAGCAACTATATATCAAATGAAACATTTATTGCTACGAAATACTTTTACAACTAAAGTGAAATTGATAATATCGTACACGGAAACCAATGCAGGTAATTCTTTAAAGGAATTTAGAATCGTTTATCAAAATTATTTTCTACTGCCTAGGGAAATGAATTGTAGTGCACATGATAGAATTACTCCTACATTAAAAACAATACCATTACTTATATGATTGATATGCAGTAAAATTGTCTCGTAATGCTTGTTATATGATTAGCATATTTCATGTTAGACGGTATGGGAATTGTACCTTTGAATAAAATTATCATTACCATAGAGTAATGAGTAGTGTAAGTGCGTACATTAAAAGACACACAGACACACATACACTCATATACGTACTCGTGCACACGTGCATACACACAGACACATAAACACGTGTGTGATTGTGTTGTGATGACAAATGTAAAGAAGTTATGTCCGGCCACTTTGAATAAAGTACTGAAAAATAAGTCTGCGAGAGAACAAATCAGTAGAGTCGTTCATCTAGAATTGATCGGGATTACGATCGTGGATGTAATCTATCTATCTATCTATATATATATATGTGTGTGTGTGTGTATATATATATATATATATATATATATATATATATATATATATATATATATATATATATATATATATATGTGTGTGTATATATATATATATATATATATATATATATATATATATATATATATATATATATATATATATATATATATATATATATATATGTATATATATATATATATATATATATACATACATATATATATATATACATATATATATATATATATATATATATATATATATATGTATATATATATAGATATATACATATATATATATACATATATATATATATACATATATATATATATATATATATATATATATATATATATATATATATATATATATATACACGTACACATATACATATATATATATATATATATACACGTACACATATACATATATATATATATATATATATATATATATATATATATATATATATATATATATATATATATATATATATACAAATACATACATACATACATATATATATAGAGAGAGAGATATATAGGTATATATTTATATACAAATATAAGGACTAAAAATACTGGAGATTCAGTAAACAACACGTGGTAACATTATGAGTTGAAAATATATAAAGAAAGTTGAAGAAAAATACCTTCGTTTCACATAATTTAATATTTTCTTAATATAAATATATACATATTATATGGGTGTTGTATATATATATACATATGTATATATATATGTATACCATCCCTCCTACCACCCATCTCTCCCGTCTCCTCCCACCCACCTCTCCCCTTTCCTCCCACCCACCTCTCCCCTTTTCTCCCACCCACCTCTCCCCTCCTGCTCCGACTCCTACTTCTCTTCATTCCTACTTCTCTTTACTCCTACTTCTCTTCACTCCTGCTTCTCCTCACCCCTACTCTTTCTCTCCCCTCTCTTACTATCTTACTCTCTTACTCTCTCTCACCCTCTCTCACTCTCTTCTCTCTTACTCTCCCCTCTCTCACTCTTACTATCTTACTCTCTCTCACTCTCTTCTCTCTTACTCCTTCTCTCTCTCATTCTCTTCTCTCTTACTCTCTTTCTCTTCCCCTCTTTCTCCCTCCTCCCATACCCACCTTCTCCCCCTCTTATATCCACCTTCCCCTTCCCCCTTCATCGCCACCCCTCCCCCTTCATCATCAACCCTCCCTCATAAGCTCATCCCACCACACCCCAACACACTCCTACTCTACCTTCCCACTCCACCCCATCCAATTCCTTACACCCACATCCTACCCACATATCCCTACCTCTACTCCCACCCTCAGCCTACCCCACACTCCACCCATGCCTACCCCACCTCCCAACACCCTCACATCACACCACGTACACACTACAACTGACCAACTCCTTTCTCTCCTCCCGCAAGGAGTGTTGAAATTTGTAGAGAAAGGAAAGACAAAGAGACGTGCACGAACTTACGTTTCGAGTCTACGCTCATCAACACAAAGGATAATGAGAAGATAAACAGAGAATTAATGACAAAAACTCCTTCATTTCAGCACCCCACTGTGGCGAATGTGCATGCGTGTGTATAATATATGTGTATGTATGTATATATATATATATATATATATATATATATATATATATATATATATATATATATATATATATATATATATATATAATTAAAGTTTAGATTTCAATTTAAATTTTGAATTTTAAATTGCGGTTTGGTTATGTTCCTGGTAGTATGCCGCCAAATTACGCTCTCTGCTTCTGGCTAAATGGTGTCACCCACGATGATTGCAAATCTTCGCTGGATCTACGTTAGGAACTCCACAGTACACGTTGAGTATAGTGGAAACAATTTATACGGATGACAGATTATACTGAGAACTTTATTTATCAAAACTATCGTTTAGTCACACCCTGCAACGCTCTCTTGAGTGCGAAACGATGCAATTAATTCCAATGTACACCGGAGTGCAGATGCACCTCTTCAGTTGATATAACTTGGTTTCTTTTACGTAATTGACGCTTCAAACTTAAGCTTAACTAGAGTTGTTGATACATGTCGTATTTAAGATGCGTTGTCGGGGAATGAGGAACCGCAAAGAATAGATCAAGTTGCTAGATTGGGATAAATGTAGGAAATAAATGAGAAAAAATACAAAGTATAAAGAAAGAGAAGAGTACAATAAATTAAAATAAGACACACTATAAAGTGTGTCAGTATCTGTCCGGTTCATCCATAGACTCTCTACTGCTAATACGTCCTTTGATGGTTGGCGATCATTGTCGTTCATTGAATACGTTCATTGGACTTGAATACGTTGTTCGGATCATAAGACTTAACAACTATTAGGCACATATCAACGACTGCGTTTTATAGCATGGTTTACAACAGAACGAAAAGGGTTAAATTGGATAGGTTAGCAGAAGACACAACTTTGCAACAAAGCTTGTAACCATTCGAGATAGACGTCTTTTTCCAAGCGAATATATCCGTTTTTATCACCGGCACGTCGCTCAAATGCTCGCGTGGGATGTCTTGACGGATTCAGACTTTGTTGCTCACCTATACAGCTGGCTACATTTTTTCTAGTGGAGAAGTTGCCGACAATTTATGTGTAAGTATATATGTATGTCATTATTCAGTTGATTTCAAGATTTTTTGCCAATAAAGAACCGGTTTCTAACCTTGATTCAAGGTTCCTGCATTGGAATTTAAGCATCAACATGAGGGAATTTTTGTATGTATGTACGTATGTACTTAGGTATGTATGCATGTATGTATATATGTATGTATGTATGTATGTATATATGTATGTATGTGCAGACTTGTATTTTTTACGTATGTATTCTCATGCATGTAGTTGCATTTCTAGAATGCTCTTATAAATATTTAAATGATAAACTCCTGGAAAGTTTTACAGATTTTTACTGTTCCAGTAATGGATTGGATTTCTAGTCTTCGAATTAGCTTTCTCCTTTTCGGTTTTCAGAAGCCTAATTTCTCAAGATTGGTATTTAGGCTGTGTGTTACATATCCAACGGCACCAATGATTACAGGTATAAACCTGAGCATGTAATCTGGATAGAGTAATTGCAGATTTCTCAATAGTTCAACGTAGGTATTCTCTTTTTCACTGATTTTCAGCTTTATGTTAACATCCACTGAGCAGCTAATTTCTACAACTGTGAACAGTTTCTCTTCTCTATCCCAAATCATTATATGAGGTCTGTTGTGCTTATATTTTATTGAGGTCTTCACTGGGACATTCCAACAGTATTTCGTTTTATTATGAGTGGCTATGGCTTCTATCATATTGTGGGTTCTTATTTCTTTGTCCACGGGATTATCTTTCCGACGGATTTCATTACAGAGTGTTCTAGCTACAACATCATGTATCATCGGTAGATAATACCGTGATGACATTTTCAGACAGCAGCTTATGATGTGAGTGATATCTTCTGTGTGAACTCCACAAAGTCTGCATCGGTCGTCACACTTTACTGCTTTACCTGCATCTCTATCCTTTTTCTGCATCAGTTACTTGGTTGATATTTCCTGTTTCTGGTTTGGAAACGCATACCCTTCAAAGTAGGAGGGGGTAATCTGATTATTGGTCCATTATAAACTGCTTTGATGATCGCTGTTGCTATCATCACGGTGCTTTCTACTAATATACCCACACATAATCTTTTGCTCATATAGGCTCATCCTTTCCATGTATGTATGTATGTATGTATGTATGCGTATTTGCTTTATTGTTATTTTTAATTTAGCGAAAATATTGACCGGCCAACTTCTTGGTAGCAAGAATTTGAAACAAAACATTTGGTTTTAACCACCATCCTTTAAATCTTAAAACATTGCATATTTTCATAATCCCAGATATCCTAATCATTTGTAGCATATTGGTTAAGGATGTGCATTCTCCTCCTAAGCTTCCAAATGCAGCTATACTTTGTTCCAGGCGGGTTGATGTGTATATCGTTGCTCCAATAAGAAACCTGTAGCTGGGTACTGGATTTGAAACTGCTTGTCAGTATTCCATAGATGTCGTCTTTCAATCTGTAATTTTCTCACCACATTGGTATCCAGAAATAATCTGATTTTCACAACAGAAAATATCTTCCCTTTGTGCCCCGCACACAACAATATCTGGCTGGTTGTATTTAACTTGGTGAATCTTTTACTTTTCAGTTGCCACAAAAAAGTCCTCATTCAACATCCCAGAGAGGGAGAGACGTATCACCACAACCCTAGCCAAGCGCGTCTGGAATTTGAAAGGAAGTGCCACGGAATACAGCATAAAGTGGAAGATCCTGGAAAAAATCAAACCATACTTCAATAACAGCAGGAAGTGCCGACTATGCCTGGCTGAGAAGAAAGCAATTTTAAAAGGTACCCAATGTCCAGATGTTTACCTGAATAGCAGGACTGAGGTGATTAATCCTTGCCCGCATGAAAGGAATTACATTCTATCGTAACTGTGCGCCCCACCATGACTACAAGCACAGATCCCCTGCCTCCACCTTCTGCAAATGACCTTCCACCAATGTTCTTGAGGAAAGTAAAAGGAGTTTGATCAAAGCACACTTCAAGGCAACCAAGTACACACACGGACAACCCTATAAGGCAGACACCGAACAAAATACACCCCCCAACATATACACCTTCACACAATTTGTTTTTTTTATTTACCAAAGCCTAAATTCCCCATAGGAGGGAATAGCCACAACCAACCCCACCCTAAGTATCTATATATACACAAATTGTACCCCACCATGTACACAGACCGCCCCGCGCACACATTACACACTGCACGCTAACATAACCCACCCACGACTTTATCCTTCACAGGAAGAAAGCAAACCTACACTCCCCGGAAAAAAAATATGCATATGACACCGCTATACACACTGCACACCCTATCCTCACAGGTGCACTCCATTAATAATACACACTTTTCCCACGTCAATACAACGCTTCGAGGCTTCATAGTACACCAAACCAAGGGACAAAACTCCTAAACTAATCCGCTGGCCCCTTTTTCGTTCCACCAAGTTTTCCCTTCATATCGGCTAACTGTGATGAGCGTAAAATTATATAATTAGTTCTTTTTTTACCTAACACTCCAAACGATTTGTAAAATCAGCCGTGATGGGTATCTAATACATTTCGGATAATATACCCAATCTATTGATGGATATACGAGTACAACTTTTGCATGATTTATGGTCTCTTAGACGATTCACGCGTATATATTATATGTGTGTTTGTGTAAAGACGGGAGGTGCGTTGTTTTGCAAGAAAACACTTCATCTCATGCTGCTTTGCAATGACTTCAGCACCTGATGCATGTTACACCGTGCACCTGTTCAGACAAAGTCGAGTTGATGGAGGTAGTGAGATAACGGACAACCCACACATTTGATCACTATAAACAATTCATCAGCGCAGATCACTCACCAAATGTCCTATTCGGTGGCAGAGTCCATCATATATTCATATATGTGAGCAAACACCACACACGCACACACACACACACACACACACACACAGACACACACACACACACACACGCACATATATATATATATATGTATTTACAAATATATACACGTGTTTGTTTATGTGAGAGGGATAGATAGATAGAGAGTGAGAGAGAGAGAGAGAGCGAGAGAGAGAGAGAGAGAGAGAGAGAGAGAGAGAGAATGTGTGTGTGTCTTTGTGCAGATAGATAGAGCGGTAGATAGATATAGCTGGATCAATAGAGACATATATACACAAGTATTTATATATATAGTACAACATATTCTGGAGTAATTCATGTTTATATATCGATCCAATTTCTATGTTGTCTTCTACTACTAATTTATACAGATTTACTGGAAATATTCATACATATTATACACTAATCTCCTCCTTTAACACACAAATACACAAACACACGTATATATAAATAGATATGCAGCTGTATATAAAATAAATTATTAGCACATAGGTAGGTGTATAAAAATGGAAAATGTTGGCTTATATTGACAATGTTTTTAATATATTGGTGTCTAAGTAGGCGGGGAAATTTTAGTCTATAAATATAGAAAAGTTATTAATGTACCAGACAGGTTTGTCAATACAAAATTGTCATTAACTTAAGTTTAGTATCCTTAGATGTTTATGCTACTGTATACTTATATATGTAATTTTCTGACACAGATCTTTTGCTTTCAATATGCTGTCTGTGTGATTGTGGGGACTCGATTTAATAAACAAAGAAAAGATACATAGAGAGACAGGAAATTTATATATGTATGTAAGTATATATATATATATATATATATATATATATATATATATATATATATATATATATATATATGTATGTATGTATGTATGTATGTATGTATGTATGATTGTCTGTATGTCTGTATATATGTATATATATATATATATATATATATATATATATATATATATATATATATATATATATGATCAGTTCTATATGCAGTATGCAGACATAAGTAAATGTGCCCGTCCTATCTCACACATTTATGTTTGTACGATATGTGTTTGAATGTATATATATATATATTCTTCCTACAAAAAACCTCAAAGCCAGAAATTTTGTGTGCGTAGGCTAGTTGACTACATAGGGAGCTTAATCCTACATATTTTTTTAATCTCGAATCGATGAAAGGAAGAGTGGACCTCACCGGTATTAGAAGGTAAAACTTCAGATAAAATGTGAAACTATGCTGCTAAGTATCTTGTCCAGCACGTTATTTTGTATGTATACATGCACCCATGTAAGTACAGTAAATATATATATATATATATATATATATATATATATATATATATATATATATATATATATATATATATATATATATATATATATATATATGTATACACATACATACATATATGTGTTTGTGTATGTGAGTATCTATGATGCTCAACATGTTCTATGCTTCACTGAAGACGCTGCACGCCACTTAAATGGGATGACTTCTTGTCTGACTCTGATTTTTTCGGCATAATTCCATCATCGCAGAACACTGTATTTCAGTAATTGGCTTCATTGTATTGGGGTGGAACGTCTGGATTTTTGTCTCTGGTAACCAGTCTTGAATACGTTATCATCTTCTCCGTTGGGCAGTGGTGGCTGTCATTGCTTTCATAACTTCCACCATAATTGAAGCGATAGTGTCTTTCGGATAGAACTTGTGTATATAACTATTGAGGATGCACTTCAGGAAGTCTTTCTACTGTCCACTGCTAATAGCTAGGCTTCACTTCTTGGATGCAATTTGACACGTGTCCTATGATCTTAATTACTTACTTGGTGATTGCTGTAATTATATTATATGTTACATACCGAGAAGCATAACTTGGAGCTCATCCTGTCTTATATACGACGAGTGATGTAGCGAGTTGACAAAACTGAATCTCATACGAGCCAATATCATCAACGCTTCAACTACCTTCAGGATCGATCTGTCACTAATGATCAATGTTATTATCACAATTAGTCGGCCGACAAAGTCCCATATTGCTGGGATGCCAGTCACCAGACATGGATAATGCTATTCTGTACTGCACTGCAGCCGATTTTAACGTTATGTTAATTACAAATTTAAAGGGTTCGCTAGAACGTTATATTTAGTATTAGTGCTCCGCTCGAATTGCAACAATCTGATGTTTAATTATATCAGAGACTCTTAGAGTGACAGAGTAGTAGTTGCTCAGAATGAGATCGCTGCATCTGTGAGGGACAAGGCGCCTGTCGAAGACCTTTTTAATCAGCTTACGTGTTATGGGCACATAGACATTTAAAAGCTCATACGATAGCAATGCCAAAATGCGATTCTTCTTTTGTATTTCACTAATCAACTTTGTGACCATAATGAACCTTAACCTTCTGTGGTAATCTTTCCTCAAATGAGATATCAACACAGGAATTATCCAAAACGTAGTCTGTTGGGCGTGTGGCTATGGTGCTGAAGTATAGAATCGATTCAAAGATAAATATCAGGATATTTCTAAAGTGACTGGTGGGCTTTGAATTTTCATCCTTACGTATCTACAAAACTTTTGATTATCTCCATTGTTTAACTATATTGTCTTTCTTCCAACTTACGCCAGGTTGATGCAATGATTGTGTAACATATTTGAGCAGTTCCTATATACTGTTACAAGTCTCGGTACTGGAACTGAAATTCCTCGAGACTTTTTGAGTAACTTTTGAATCACTTTTCAGCTAGGACCCATGCTGTCAAATTCCAGAGCTGGTACATATATTCTGATCAACGTTTTTGACTCTGGAATCCTTAATGGAGATTAATCTGGGGAGAATGACGATCCCAAAATTTTAAGCAGGTGTACTGAACATTGCGTTTCTCAGACAAATGTTTCGTAAAAGTGATGGGGATAAGCTAACTTAGCCTCTTGAAATCTTAAGCTCCGGCTTGAGTTGATGTCTTTTCCTCCTCGGTTTACATGCATATAAGCATGAAAATATCAAGGATTTTTTCGGAGACCAACCATTTAAGGAGTCCAATCGTCTACGTCGATACAATTGGTGCTCATTATATGGAAGCAGCATTCGGTTTTACCTTCATATGTACATGCATAGAGAGATAGCTACATGCATACACACATACATACATACATACATACATACTTACATACATACTTACATGCATACATCCATCCATCCATCCATACATACATACATACATACATACATACATACATGCATATATGCCAGGCCGAATTCAGAAATCACCAACGAAATCATCATATTCAACAGTTTATACATAATACTTCTAAAGGTGCATTGAATGTTACAATGCTTACAAATCCTTTAACAGCTTACAAACCTAGGTTATACACAGCCAAATATATTTCTGGTTTTGTACAGTTTTGTTTCATATACAGAAAATGTAGCTTTGTTTTTAAAATGGTCTATGGCAGCTTTTCTTCTTGTTCTGCATAATTTTCTCTACTCTTCTTTCTATTGCCGTTTTCTTCCTAGTTCTCAACAATATATATATCGATTGCTTTCGTAATTTGAAACTAAAATAATTACAGAGCAATTATAAATACAATTTTTTTTTTCAAATTGTGGCGTTGCATTTTATTAACATAATTTTTTCTTCTATTCAAGTGCACAATGATATTATTCATACAATTCTTATTATGATTTATTCTATAAACTAGAAAGTTTCATAAACGTACATTATATATAAGGCGGCTGAACTTAATATTTGTTTTTAAAATAATCACGAAGACAGAAAGCAGTCGAGTAAAACTACACATGTGCAGGATTAATAATTTATTTTTCGAGATCGGAAGGGTGAACGACAAAATGGATCTCGGCGTAATTTGAACTCAGAAGTAAAAGAACAGAAATAAACGCAGTAAAGCATTTTGAAATATGCTCTACTGATTCTGCAAATCAACGCACCGTCTAATCATGAAATGCACTCCCTGAAAGAAAAGCGTGTTCCGGCGACCCTTAGACTACTTCAGTGTATGAAATGCTTGATAATCTAGTGACAGATTTATGCCGGTGGTGATTATTCGTATGTGCGTATGCATTTATGTATGTATGTGTGTATGTATGTATGTATGTATGTATGTACGTATGTATGTATGTATGTATGTATGTTTGTATGTATGTATGTAGGCATGCGTTTGTGTATTTTATTTTTTGGCCATGATTGACATACATATTTTCTCTCTCCTCACACACATAAACAGAGCAAGTGGGAGTTTTTTTTTTCTCCGTGTTTTTCTCCTTGTTTTTCTCCGTATTCTTTCTGTTGAAGAGCGTAGCTCGAAACGTTAAAGACTTTCTCTATTCCCGAGCGTTAAACTAATACATCCTTTTGTTGTTTACACCACCTGTCCTCGTCTGTTGTTGCTTTTTTTTTCGTAAATTCTCCCATATATATATATATATATATATATATATATATATATATATATATATATATATATATATATATATATATGTCTACGTTTATATACATCAATTGTTTTTTTTATCGTGTTTGTCTACTTCTGTATTACATACATAGAAAGAAAACGCGAAAAATCCTCACTCAAGGTATAGACATCTAATTGCTTTCCTCCCTTAACTAATTCAAATCAGCTCAGTATTATATTTATTTTTCCTGGATGATTGATGAGAATGGAAGTTATTTGCAACTATTCACCGTTGAGTGAATGGAAATTGGTAACCCTTGACTCATTTAGCAGTAATCAGATATTACCAACGAGGCATAGTAATTATGAGCTCAGAGGTTTGCATACATCACAATTTTTTTTTTCTTGAAGAAATTAAGGAAACATTAAAACTTCATTACGCAAAGACTAAATCATCACCACACTAATGATTTAAAATCAGGTTATAACATTTATTTCGTCGAATACAGCAGAACAAATAGAGGAACGTCAAATTGCATAGGGGAGGCTTTATTAAATTTGATTGATTTCAAGAGCGGACAATTTCTGAATAATTGCCCGAACATCCATCAACGATAATTAATTTTCGTGATCGATTGCAACAGAAGTGATCGACCAACCGACAACAGCATTGTATTAATTGCACGGTCCTGATTTCTAAAACCTTTGTTTACTGATGCATTGCTACACTACCTGTTTCGTAAAGTGAATATTTGCTTTGGCTAACAATGCATTCGAATTGTTCTAAATTTGTTAAATAGTCTCAAATAATTTAATGTATTTATTTTGCATAGACGCATTAGCTAATAGAGATTCCAAAAGTGTTATAAATATATACATTGTTGTTATGTTCCAGATCATGATTTCTTGATTAATCATACGATCATTGAATCGGATTTGCTTTCAAGTTGCGACCATCTTGTTTTAAATCCGAAATACTCTATCTCCTACCATCGGTCATATCTGATTGAGTTACCTTGTAGCATTTTAAATGTTAGTAAAGTTTATTTAAAGGGATATTTGAATGTTTTTATCAGTGGTCGAACAAGTAATATGATTTCTAAGTTTACTCGTCTTCCAGTTCATTTCATATACCATGAATTACAACAGTATTTTGAAATAATACACAAAACATTACAGCAAACAAAATTTTAATATTATTGTTGAAATTAATGAATGGATAACAATGAACCAAATATAAAATAATGAAATTAATAATGGAACAACTAACACTGACTATACGTACATTGTTGCCAAAACACTTTCAGGAGATATTTTCACAGCTAGATAACGGATCTGGTATTAAAATCATCAAAAAATGAAACTATGCAGTAGTGTTTAATTTACCGTAAATATAAAACCTGCGGAAATAGAAAGGATAGATGTGTCAGGCCTCATTATAAGGTGTTACTATATAAAAATGCAAAATAGAGTAAATTTAAGTTTTCTTCATAGAGGACAGAAAGAGGCCGTCTGGATCCTCGTTGTCCGTCAATAGAACTGTAAAATAACAATGATTTATAAAGTGTTTCTTTTAGCGATTTCGCATCGCATGGCGTTCATTACAATCGTATTTCATTACTTATTTTAGCATCAAAATTATACCTACACAACGTTCAAATTAACCAGCATCGTATAACTAAAAAAAAGTATTACTCTTGCGATCAACGAAATTTAAATTACTACCGTAGGTTTTTTTCATACAGATTTTGCTGACATTCTGTAATATAGAAATAGTAAACGGTACGGTATATAGGTCAATAAAAGTTACAGAACGTAATCTAAGATATCACACGACGAAACAACTGAAAGAAACTCATGCTGATATGCTGTCAAAAAATATATATATATTGACGTATATAGCGATGGACGTATCATGGTGTACTTTGAATCAAGTTATATTACTTATACAAATTCAGGCAGAGTGTATGGCAGAGGTGAAATAGGATGAAAATATGGAGTCTAAAAAATTAAATATTAATGTAAACATACTTGGTATGTTTGCATGCCAGTTAGTGTGCTTGTCCCCATAATATTTTCTATGTAGGCATGCGTGCACTCACAGATACATATATATTTAGAGATGCATAAATATATGTATTTATGCATACTTCTATATGGTCTCACATATGAATACGTTTACGTATGTATGTATGTATGTATGTATGTATGTATGTGTGTACATGCATGTGTGCATATGTTTGTATGTATGTATGTATGTATGTATGTAAGAGGTGACCTCAAAGCGTTCTTGGACACCTTATGTTTAATAAAAATATATTTTACCTAAATTTTAACATCATCTGTGAAATAGTCACCTTGCGCAGCTACACAACAGTTTCGGCGTTTCTGTCACTTTTGGATGTTAAAACGGCATCATTTTAGTTGCAGTTTCATGTTGGGGAAGAGACGGAAGTGCGCAGGGGCTAAATCTGGCGAATAGTGTTGGTCCTTGTCAAAAAACACAAGAGTAAAGAGAGCTCGGTGACAGGGTGCATTGTGGTCGAGAGGAATCTAATTCTTAACGCTCCACAGATCCGATCGCTTATACCGAACGTCCGTCTTGAAACATCTCAAAACGACTCAGCAGGACACTCGATTGAGAATCAAGCCCTAGGGGACAAATTCACGATGTACATTGTCACGTATTGCGAAAAATTAATGAGTCATGTTCTTGATTAAGCTGCAGCTCTGTCGTGCTTTCTTCGGTCGTGGAGATGGAATGCTCTTCTATTGTAACGAATGCTGCTTCGCCTCAGGGTCGCACCCCTAGACCTGACTCTCATCACTGAAAACGATACTCGATATAAAAAATGGGTCATCAGCTGACGGAGGTCCTGACAGATTTCAAACCGGTGTTCTTTTTGCTCAGTGGTCAGCAGGCGTAGGAAAAATTTGGCAGAGACATGCCGCGTGTTCAATTCAGACATTAGGATTGCCCGCACGGACCCATACGACAGACCGACATCAGCAAGGCTGTTGATTGTTCTTCAAAGATCCTCATACACAAGGTGATGACTTTTCTGCACTTTTCCTGGGGTGACGCTCGTATCAGGTCTTTAATCATCGTTCTCCAGGGACGTTCGTCCGCTTTTGAAATGCCCTTGTCACACAAGTCATTGTGCCCAACCCATTGCCTCTTCACCATAAGCTTGCCGAAACATGCCCAATGCCAAGTTTAACACATTTCACATTGTCGCACTTAGATGACTGAAACAGGGAGTTAAGAGCAATAACAGGAAGGGTATCATCATCTATAAAAAGTTTAAATCACCTTTGATGCAGTACATAGAGGACGATGTAGATACTTAAAGAATATGATATTCTGCAAAGAATTCTGCGGGCAATAAGTAAGCAGTATGAGAACACCAGATCGAAAGTGATCACTCCTGATGGATAGACAGAATACTCTGAAGTCAAGGCCGGAGTATTACAAGGCGACACGCTAACACCTTATCTCTTCGCCACATTCTGTTGGCAAATGACTTTACTATATGTATGTATATGTATATACACACACACACACACACACACAGGGATACACACACGCACACTCAAACATACACATCTATCTATCTATCTATCTATCTATCTATCTATCTATCTATCTATCTATATATATATATATATATATATATATATATATATATATATATATATATATATATATATATATATATATATATATATATATATATATATATGTATATAAATGGGAGAGGGCACATATAGACACATAGAGGCATACACACTGACATACACACATATATCTTGTTATATGCGATTAGGGCATGTTAAGACGCTTACTAAACGAACGTATTTTCATCATTCATCATACAATCACAAATGACTTGAAAAGAGGGAAAAAAGTTTCAAAATGTTTACATGTTTCCTAAGAGAATTCTACCTATTTACTAAAATTACAAATTCCATTTATATCATTGCTTTCTCAGAAATTCCTATGCATGCTTACATGAATTTCAAATGTAGACATTTTCGCCACACTCACATGCACAACCATATGCACATATACAACTGGATATATATATATATATATATATATATATATATATATATATATATATATATATAAAACACACACACGCATAAATATATATATATATATATATATATATATATATATATATATATATATATATATATATATATATATGCGTGTGTGTGTTTTTTTATCTATCCATCTGTCCATCTGCCTGTCTATCTATCTATCGACACATACACACACACATATATGCGCATGTGCGTGTTTGTGTATCCATGTCTGGGCACACGTTTGAATGTGGTGTGTGCCAGAGGGCTTGTAAATCCAATGGGGGTCTTAAAAGACATGTTAGGATCCACAATGAGCAGAACTTACCCGCAGGTATTGGTAGTGCAAATCAGAGGTGCAATCTGTGTGGGTGTTTTTTCAAAACAATGGTTTAAAAAGCCACATCGGACGCCATAAAATGGCTGAGGTGTAGGTGCAGGAGGTGGTCAAACTCTGTGTAAGGAGTAGACAACCACCATATATATATATATATATATATATATATATATATATATATATCATTATTATGATTGACCGTTGACTGAACACTATTCAATTTTTTTTCTCCGTGTTTTTCTCCTTGTCTCCGTATCCTTTCTGTTGAAGAGCGTAGCTCGAAACGTCAAAGACTTTCCGTATTCCCGAGCGTCATACTAATATATACTTTTGTTATTTACACCACCTGTCCTCGTCTGTTGTTATTATTTGTATATTCTCCCATATATATATATATATATATATATATATATATATATATATATATATATGTATCGTAAATATATAGGGATCAGCATGAGTCGCTTCACCAACATACTGAAAATTTAGAAATAGCAGTCAAAGAACTACTGATTCTAAACTACAAATTTTTCTCTAACGGATGGCGATATTTATGGCACACACAGAACAACAACAGAAGAGAAAAGCAAAATCAAACCTGCCTTTAGTTAACCATGTACGACGTTTCACGGTTAAGAGTATAAAGCTACTCTACTCCGATGATCAGTATGATGTACGACAAATTTGAAAGTGTCTATATACTCATGGGAATTTGACCATGCGACATCAAAAACACATGAGGAAGGCATTCACAAAATTTATCGGCTAGTAAGTTCAAACACTTCACCCCAAGAATCTATTCCATGTGCGCCACAAATAGTCCCGCATAAAAAGTCCCGTATAAAAGGGTTACAGTTTAACCATCCAATAAGAGACATCAATATAAATAAATATATTTTGTGAATGCCTTCCTCATGTGTTTTTGATGTCGCATGGTCAAATTCCCATGAGTATATAGACACTTTCAAATTTATTGTACATCATGCTGATGATCCGAGTAGAGTAGCTTTATACTCTTAACCGTGAAACGTCGTACATGATTAACTAAAGGCAGGTTTGTTTTTTGCTTTTCTCTTCTGTTTTTGTTCTTTGTGTGCCATAAATATCTGCTATTTCTAAATTTTCAGTATGTTGGTGAAGTGACTCATGCTGATCCCTATATATTTATGATTATAAATGTTCTTACCGATAAAGGTTTTTTTTCATACTGAACTACATGGCAAAATTGTTAATTATTAATTTTATTACTAATTGGCAATTCCCTGCCCTATATCTGTATATATATATGTATATATATATATATATATATATATATATATATATATATATATATATATATATATATATATATATATACATTCCTTGTTTAAGTCATTGGTCTGCTGTCATAATTTGGACATGGTCTTGAAAATGTCAGTTGAAAGAATAAACCCCTGTACATACATCTGTAAAGCATGGTATTTTTATCAATCGCTCTTGAACCACTAGATTACGTAGACGCCAGCAAAGTAATACTGGCTGTCAAACCTGGCTGATAACAAATCCTATCACATAGGCACGCATATGTAAATATATGTATATACCTATAAACACCCACCATATGTATATACATATATACATATATATATATATATATATATATATATATATATATATATATATATATATATATATATATATATATATATATATATATATATATATATATATATATATATATATATATATATAGTCGATTCATAATAACTAAGGGTACTAACAAGCAGTACTAGCAGTGAAAATGGCAACACCATAAATTTTCAATTGAACACAAAGGTAAAAAGGGCTAATGAATAAAATTCTAAAACCCAGGTACCAATAACGAAAATAATCGAAAATTGAAAATGACAGACATACCCGGTACTGCTTGTTGAAACCCTTAATTATTAATTGATATCTTTTACCACTATAGGTTTTTT
>NC_142930.1:142335476-142377976 GCF_046866305.1 Octopus bimaculoides
CATAATCACCGACCCATTAAGTTCCTTACACAACAAGCCTATAGACAAATATGACATTTTAATGAAGAATTCATAACAGTACTACACTGTAAATGGAGAGAGTGTATTTTGTAGTCTGTTTTATTTTCTTGACTACTATTTTGGTACAATCTCTCTTTTGAGACAAAATTTTTGCAGACTGATTTTTCTGTCAATTCAACTAGTATTAGTAAACATGCTCGTTACACACCCTGAATTTTCTATTTTTGTTTCAACTTAGTAGTATTTTTATTGTTCTTTAAGCACTATTTGAAATTATTTTCATTCTATATATTTTTTTATATCACTCTTTCTATTTTTCAAAGTAGAGTTTATTATCTTTACTTGTAGGAAATGTTGAATTGGCTTTGTTCACTTATGTAATGTCTTTTTTAATCTTTAGAAGAAGGGGAAAAAATCTTATAGGAAGGTTACAAGTCTAAACGTATGATTAAAATATACCGAAGTAAGGTAGATCGAAAGAAACTAATGGAAACGAAGATAAATATGAAAAGAACGATACTTTTTTTTTAAAGTTAATTTATTTGAGATATAAATGTAAAAATTTCTACACATTGTAATTGCTTCAATTATCGTGAACTATTTTTTCCTCTGTTTTTGTTATAAGTATAGATAAGTAACACAAAAGACTGGCTTTCAACTAATGTGTATGAAAATACAGTTTTCCCAAAACGCTGCCTATTGCAAACGTAAGGTTAGGATTTTTACTTAGTTTTATCTCCCCACGTGGGACCAAAACAGGATTTAAACTGTGGAATTGATAGCTGCGCTATCTTCATCTTATAAACTTTTCTTATTTTCACTCATATAAAAGCAGTCTTGCTAGGGCACCACATTGAAGATATATGTTGAACACATTGAATTGTAATTTATGAGTATACTACTTCTGTGTTCTTTTTCTTACATGTACATTTGTCAATCGCTAAGGTGAACGCACGCCGCCATGTTTGTGATTTACCCTTTACATACAAACACATACGTAGTATCTATGTATGGGTTTGTGTGTGTATGTCTGTGTGTGTGTGCGTGTTTGTTTGTGCAATTTATGTATACACATACAGCCATATATATATATATATATATATATATATATATATATATATATATATATATATTTATTTGAGATATAAATATATATATATATATATTTATAAATACATCGAATACAAAAGGAGAGAAAGTAAAATGTGGAATTTTTCAGATGAAAATGATGAATATATATATATATATGTATGTGTGTGTGTGTGTGTGTGTGTGTGTGTGTGTGTGTGTGTGTGTGTGTGTGGAAAGGGGGAGGGTAATGTTATTATGAGTCTAAGAGCTAATTCACATAGCTCTAATACACATAGCTCTCCACATTTAACGATTCTATCTTCGAGCGTCTCTGCATTAAGACTCGAAATGTAAGATCTTCTCGACCATGTCAAGGAGGCTCGTATTATCCTATGTTAAATACATTCATACGGGCGCATTGTGTGATGGACTAAATCTACCACATTATTTGGGATAATTAAGCGCCAGAAACAGCTTTTGTACTCGTAGTAACCTTATTACTTCTCTTTAAATTTATCTATCAATTGTACTCTGTGTAAGGTGGACCTAGTTATATAAATATATATATGTTTATAAATTCATCATTCATCATCTCAAAGTTTCCCCCCCCCCATGTGATCCTTTTCGTGTTGCATGTATGCTTTTATACATATTTTCTATTCAATATGTGTATATATATATATATATATAATAATAATATAAATTATATATATATATATATATATATATATATATATATATATATATATATATATATATATATATATATACATGTATACACATATGTACATCCCTATCTATGTATGTATATATTCATGCATATATGGGTACAGGACGTAAAAAAAAACGTGAACAAAATCAGAAAGAGAACATAAAACACAAGCATCCATTTCAAAGTTTTATTTTAATAATTCCGATGCACACTCTACAGCCTATCTCCCTCTCTTTTTCTTCTTCGCTTCTGTTTTTGTCTCCCACTCTTTCTCAAATTATTCTCCTCTCCCCTTCACCGTTCCCTCTCTCTTTATCACTCTTCTTCGTTGACTCTCTCGTTGCCCACACGTAACCAACGGCAAGCTAACTTTCTTTCTTCCACTTCCTTCCATGCATTTGCCTGTCTCTTCTCAAAGTTCGATTCTCAAGCGTTCACCACTTTACCTTGTTATGGCTTAACACCACTCACCGTTTAATTTTACTGTTTTGTTCTCACTGTCTTGTTTTTGTCACAACTTTAACCCTCCCAAATGGTAATTTTTTTTTTCTTTTTTGCTTTGCGGGAACGACTGTTTTATGGAAGTCGAGTTTTATCCCTACGTTCAAAACACGGAGTAGATAAAGCAGGGGACAACTTATGAAGGGAAAGTTATTTATGTTGCTTGTCTCGGTTCTCTATTTGTTTCTTTGGTGGTTCGAAAAGAAAGTTCGTTTTCCATGTCTTAGTTTTTCTGTTCTCATTCTCATTTTGTTCACGTTTTTTGACGTCCTGTACGCATATATTCATGTATAGGCAGCTATGTACACACAAACACACACACACACACACACACGCACACACACACGCACACACACACGCACACACACACACACACACACACACACACACATATATATTATTTATATTATTATATGATCGAACGCCACGCATCCATTTCATAGTAAGTTTTATCTATGTATCTATCTATCTATCTATCTGTCTGTCTGTCTGTCTGTCTGTCTGTCTATCTATCTTTATATATATATATATATATATATATATATATATATATATATAATATTTGTAAACAAACCAAAGTGTTAACTCATCATTTTAAAGTCAAATGTTTGCATTTAAATGTCGCTTTATATCAGAATGTATATATCACTATTATGATATATTATTATATTGTTATTATTGTACACACACACACACACACACACACACACACACACGCACACACACACACTCTCCCACACACAAACACACACACACACACACACACACACACTCTCCCACACACAAACACACACACACACACACACACACACATATATATATATATATATATATATATATATATATAATTCTGTCTATCTATCTATCTATATATCTATCTATCTACCTACTTACCTTTGTGTGAGTGTGTGAATACGAATTTAAATCAATGAACAAATTCATGTACATATATGTATTATAGACTATCTAAAGCAACAAGCAAATATATTATAAAAATGACTATATACACGATTTTCTAAACATATTTTTCTGGTGAATTATATTTTTCATCACAATACGTGCCATATAACTATCAGTCAAGTAGCTGATTCCATGTTTCTTTATTAACAATATTAAGTTGAAATAAATCAAAGTTTTCGTTTGTTTAATATTCATCAATCTCATCACCTACATCTTCGGATATAACTTCTATTATTTTCCTCACATCTTACTTTATGTCCACTTCTTTTCTCACCTCTCACTCTCAATCTTTTCCGTATTCTTTTTCTCCACACTTTTTTCTCTTTCTCTCTCTCCTCTTCAACATCTTAGTCGTCGTCATCCTTGTTTCTGTCTCTTTTTCTTCTTCCCTATACATTCCTTTACACCTCTTTCTTCGTCTCGTTTTTTAGCGTAGATAATCAATCTTTGATATTGGTTGTGCCGGTGTGTGTGTGTTTATTTCCCAAGATGCCTTTCTGAGTTCTCATGATTCTAATTCTACTGATTATGCATTCTCCTTTCTTTTAGAACATTAGATTTGTTACCTGTCACTTCGTCTCTACAAATGCTAAAATCCATTGATATATATCTTTTCTATCTTATCATTACATTGCATATAGTCATTCCTGGCTTATTGCAACTTTCACCCCGGACGAAAGACTTTCCGAGTTTAATATCCTTCATCATTAGATTGTATGTTTTATTTGTCTCAGCTATACGTGCGAATTCTTCCTTATTTCAACAGATATATCTTTCATACGGAAGGTTTCCTATATTTGCTGTTGCCCTGTCTTGTCTTTATTATCTGTTTGAAGGTATTCTTTTCCAACACAATCCGTTGGTAGAATTGATTATAAAACGCTTAAGAAGGTGAAGTAATCATATCCTAATGATAATATATCGAATTTATTGCAGAATGATGGTGTACTTGCTTGTGTCTTGGCCTGTGCATATTTTCTTCCCTAAGCGTTCATTTGTTGCTGCCCCTTTTTTTTTTCACGAATCTCTTCGTAAAATATCGAGCCATTTTTCTATGGAATGTGAAATCCTTTATTCTGCAAACTAGTATGCACACACATAGACATTCATACAAAAACGAGCGCACGTAAACACACGTACGCACGCACGCACGCACACACGCGCGCACACACACACACACACACACACACACACACACACACACACACACATGTATAGATAGCGAGGCAGGGAAAGAGGGAAATAAGAAAAATGGATATATATGTCAAAGTGTAACCGACTAGCAAATTCCTCTAATAGGTCATTGGAAATACCTGTCTTTATTAGTTCCCACATCACCCTAGATGCTTTACAGTGATATTGAATCCAGAAACACGCCCTTCTAAGATGATCGCTTGTAACTAAACACCTATACCTGCACCAAGAGATTTCCTTTAAATTGTTCAGAAAATGTAATTACATCCTTTAGAATTTAACACCCCCTTTACGCTTCATTAGCAATCCTATGGAAGTTAATCTTTCATAAATGAGAATAAAATGTTGTTTGGGTGACTCATACGATTTAGGATCTTTCTCTCTTTCTCTCTCTCTTTCACTTTTTCTCTTCTTCTCAAATCACATGTTACTTTAATCTAATGATTTACTACCATGACCATAACATTGGTCAATTGGTCTATAAAATGTATATAAACGTTTGTGGAAGGAGGAAATTAGAGACATGTCGTCCATGTATTTCCTTTAATGGTTTCTATTCAATGAATCATTATGTAATATGATTTCAAATGCGTTGTCTAAGTTTGGCTGTGACTTGCTGTTTGCTACCAGATTACTTTGCAAACTGACACCTACTCTATAATATATTAAAATATGTGGTGATTGATGCGTGATAGTGTAAGCTTACGATAACCGTTATGGCATATATGATATTGGAGATATGAATAGTTCAATTCACTTTACCTAAACAGTTCGTGTCTTTCATATGCGTACGAAGGGGCAGTTTGTATTTAATATTACATGTAAAATTACATGTAAAAGAGGCTTGTCATATAACTGCTAAATGAAGTATAACATGTAACAATTAAATGAAATATATCGTATAACTTGTAGAAGGTGTACATTATACTGCCTGCAAAAAGACACACATTCACCTGGGAAGGAAAGGTATCGTTCTTCTCGTAAAATACTTTATTTCATATAACTCGTACGAATGCATTTTACTGTTCAATGACATCGAATGCCGCTAGGGGTGGAACTCCGTTATACCATGAGTATGATTTATGATTTCATGTTTTGTGAAGTGAATAACTTGTCCCCGCGATGACGCTGAAGTGGTTAAGCATTTCACAGACATGTGCAACCTGCACAATTCTCAGAGACTCAATGTCAATTCTGTAGCAACTTAACTAAAGGTAGATATCGTTTCTAGGTAATGGGAAACACTTCTTCGAATATCTAGACAACTGTCTTCAAAGCATACCAGATAAGCCACCTATTCTTGGTTACATCTCAGTCAACGACAAATCCAGACAGCAATACTACAAAACTTGACTTTAAAATGACTTGACAGAATATATCTGATGGTACTATTAAATTAGACATGGCCTGAACCAATTTTTGAGCCGAAACATATCTAAGGTCATTGAAGATTACATAGTTTTCCCATTTATTGGTTTCAAGTTTTGGCACAAGGCTAGCAAGACGGACAGAAATCTGCATTTTGTCCGGCGTGATAAAGATTCTGCTTCCGTGCCGCGTTATTTTGCATTGTTACTAATTAATCAAATTATACATGTAAAATTACGAAGAGGTATTTATACATACCTATGTTCTGTTTCATAAAATTTTATAATATTAAAAGAATTATAGATAACCAAGGATTCAAATTGAGAGCAGTTAGTAGAGCTATGTTGAAACTATATAACAGAGTTTTAATGATTATTACCGATTGTTGATATTTGCATAGCAGTAGCGATGTCGAAAATGCCAGAAAATTAATGTCAATATTTTAATAACGATAATAATTCTAAACTCATATGCTCTGATACAATGCATATGATAGAGGTCTCATAGATCATCAGGTTGTTTGGAATTCTGAACGCGAATTGTAACCGTTAAAGATGTGGAGTACGAATCATCATATCTGAGTGCAGCACTCTTTAAAATGTGCTAAGTTTTCAATCTTTATTAGATCACGAATGTAATTAACGTGTCTATGTTACTCGTGTATAACGTGTTAATCTTTCCCAGCGGTGCTTATATATATTGGCACAGATAGTTCGTTCGACCTCGGGTAAAGTGTAAAACAGCAATGATTCCCAATATATCTCTTATGAGTTATTGAATGTTTTCTATATCCTATTATTCTGCATAGCCCTATATCGTACGTAGAATAGGTGTAATCTAAAAATATCTGATATATATAGGCCTATACACCAATGACTACACAAACACACATACATATACATATATGCATACATACACATATATATTATATGCATACATACACACACACGCACACACACACACACACACATACATATATATATATATATATATATATATATATATATATATATATATATATATATATATATATATGTCTGTGTGTATGTACGTATGCATATGTGTGTTTATGTATAGAGTGTAGAACGTAAACCTTTCATCAACTCTTTGTCACATGTGACATTAAGCAAACATTTCTATAGATGACATAAACTATGCTTTGAGCATTGAAGTAAAATTTTCGTCTAAAACTGATCACAGAACACTAGAAAGTATACTATTTAATGTCTGTTTAGTATTATTTATTCTCGTTTACCATTGATTATATTTGTTGGAAAATAACATATAAATATGTACAAAATAATATAACACGAATTAATTCAAATCTCAATACTGTTAATATTTTCTACGATACTGATATTTGGGATAAGTTATGTGTTATAGGGAATTATTTACAAATTCTATGTACGTGGAATTCGATTTGTGTAGTTGAAAACCATGAGTAGTTTTTGCAGGATTCTCGAGGCAATATTTTGTAATGTTAATGTTAAAAAAGAAAATATTCTTGTCAGAAATATATTCTAAGTAACTAATTTTACGTCATAGTTGACATTCGTTTGAAGCTTCCGTTGCTGAAAAGAGAAAAAAACAAATTGATGGAAATCTTTTGCATGAAATGTATGCAGAGATTTCATACTACCTAATATGAAAACCGCTCATCTGCTGATAAAAATAAAAGCGAACGTTATTCAGAAACGATCATTAAATACATTTGGCCTATGGCTTCAATCTTTTAACCTTTCTGCTGGTTACTGATCTTGACATGATAAAAATATGCATCGTTCTGTCAATAGTCACAATGGGATAATATTGATATAAGGAATGTAATGGAACTTCGATAATTCAATCGATATCAAACACAAACATTGAAAACCAATCGTATGATGCCGTCATGATGTTGTTAGCATCATAATTGAATGGAAAGGTATCTAACTTGCAACAAATATAGTTCTGAGTGCAAAAAGAACATTTAGAAATTCAGGCCTCCATTGATTCCGTATTCAGTGATGCTAAATGACCAAATATTCATTTTGTTATATGTTATAGATATGATAAATTGTGCGGTGAATTATATAAAGCTTTTGTAACTACATTGCTTGATCTACTAGAAGTAATGACATCTGGCACAATTAACATTAATTAGAATAAACTTATGTGTATATATGTAATATCACCAATACATTGAAACAGAAAATCCTTTTTATATTAATTAGATGATTTCTACATTTTCTGTAGTAAAAGTTGTCTGTTTTCGTTATATTTGTAACATAAGCTAACACTGGTGTCAGATAACGGAAATGTTTTATTTACGTCATATGGAACCTACATTTTTTTTCTCTCATTTTAGCATACATGAAATATCTTTTAATACAAATAGCCACCATTTTATGAAGAAACATTCGATATGTGATATCAGGTTTTATAAGAACACACTTGATGATTGTATCTTCGTAATATACACTTCACTCGTTATTGTCGTTTTTGATAGCCCCTTGCACTTTTGCTACCTATGAATACAGAAAATTCTTCAATGTCAATAATAATTGTTCTTTAATGGGTCTGATGTAAGATTGAATATTGAAGGAATGCATCACCAGGTTCGTAAAAATAAACGTCCTTTTCAAAATAAGCATGTAACAAAATGAATTAAGGATACTTTTTCCCATTTGGAAGCAAAACGGCGAGTTAAATATAACTAAATATTCTCCAGGGTAGAATTTGGGATCCACATCGGTTGGTCACCAATTTATGTAGTGGTTATATATAGTCAGTACAAGGTGATGATGTGGCTGCGTGTATATTATTACAAGAGTTCATAAAGAGATGAAGAATAAATTCAAGAAATATATATTTACTACACAAAAACATTGTTTATTTACTGGTCAATGATGATACATAATCAAAATGTAGAATGTAAATGTATTTGAATGAAGTAATCTATGCAAAAAAAGTTCAGCGATAGAAAATATAGAAATAACAGCTAAGTGGTGGTTTTCAGTCATGTGGGATAGAGAAATAGACGGACATAGCAATGACGTGAATGGCTCTTAGTCTACTCTACTAAGAAGCGAAGAACAGGGTTATCAAGGTGTTTTTATTAATGGAATGGTAGATATTCTAGAAACTTCCAAGTGAAACGCTAAGCGTCTTGAATAATTAAGAATCACGCCTCATGACACAGATGCTTCGCGAAACTTAGTAAAGGGAGGTTACTCTATAATCCTTCTTTCAAGGCAGATCATTCAAGTATTTAGATACATAAATCACTACAAATCTCAGTTAACCATTTATGAATGTTTAAATAACACATGCAATCGTTTCAATATTTAGGCAGCCTTGATATAAAAAAAACCCATTAGAGAATTTGTGGCTGCTGTTGATTAGAATCGAAGCAAAAAGTTTCATTCTCATTTACTAATCAATAATGACCTGGTCACTGTTCCTTGTCAGACTAGATTTGATAGTAGCGGAGTAATAATACTTCTTTAAATGAAAAACAAATTCTTTGACGCATCGCCACTGTGGAATAGAGAATTGACTGATTATTAGTGAATTATTAACTCACACTGCTTCCAGTGGTTGTAAAAGCCATGTCAGGCTAATTACACCGTGTTACAAAATACTTTTAGACATGAGTGCGTATATCTTCTCTCTTCAATTATTGTTTAGTGTGTGTAACACTATAACGGCATAATTGTAAATGATTTATAGAAAACAAAACATATTTATCTAAACGTTTTACATCTGATGATTTGCTATTTCAAAGCGAATGGTAGATCTTCTTCGGGGCGTATGTAGAAAGCATTCACCTGTTTCGAACCGAAACCTTCTATTTCGGAAAGAGTTTTGTGGATCGCCTTGACAATACATACAGCAGGCTTCGTAAGAACGTCCGAAGCAATTCATAGCGTAAGGAAGAAATGCATGGGAATATTTATGGACATATTCTGACCATCTCTACTGTTATTGTTGCTCGGATAGGTTTTACTAACCGTTTCTCTCCTGCTGAACGCAAGACAATTTTGTTTGCATAGATATCTAAGGCTAAATATTGCATAGATATCTAAAGTTCTATTTAGAAATGATTGCATAGATATCATTGCATAGATATTTAAAGCTAAATATCTTCCCTTATTCAGCTACATAACTTTAGGTCCTGAGTCCGAATTTCGCACTATTCGAACTTATGTTTTGTTACGCTCTATTTGAAAAGAAATATTTTCCGTAACATTCTGAATTCTGATGATAGTCTAAACCGTGTTACATCTGCCTTTAACCTAATAACCATATGCATAATGCTATATATTCTTTATGATTGTTACCTTCAGCCGGGCCTCTACACGTTCGGTGCATTCACTTTAAATAGCACCTCAGTTTCTTCCAAATTGTATAGTCACTGCGTTAAAATAGTAGGACGTATTTAATACTATAGATCTAAGGGTAGAAAAAGAGAAAATGGATTCTTGAGCTGATATAGAATTGTTGACTTGAGGGTTACTAAAACGCTAAAACTATTTTAAGAGTTTAGTTATTCCAGTTTTTCGCATTTTCATCGATAACACATCATTGTGTCAATCATGTTAACATGTTCGTCCAATTCCTTCCCGTATGTTATCATCATTGACATCCTTCCTCCTTCTTCTCTTCTTCTTCATCACCGCCATCGTTATCGTCGCAATCGCCACGTGATCAATGTAGTCAACGACCACAATGTCATCACCACCACCGTTGTGGTTGCTATTGTGAATGTCATCGGAGTCATCATCATCATCCTCCTCCACTTCCTCCTCTTTCTCCTCCTCCTCCTCCTCCTCCCCTCCTCCTCCCCCTCCGCCTCCTTCTTCTTCTCCTCCTCCTCATCATCATCCCTACCACGACTATACGTGGTCGCTGTCGTAGGCTTTCATCAGAGGAATCAGTGTAATATTCTGATAACATGAACATGGTTATCATTCATACATGCACAGTACAACAAAGAAAAACTCATGGAATTCCCAATCTGCAACGCAGTTCCGGATTCTCAAACACAATTTTTCGCTTAACTTAGCGGTTCATATAATTTCTTACGATTGAGTCGACTGATATTTCTAATTTCCAATGTCTTCTTCTTATTACTTTACTTTACCATCTTTACATTCCTTTCTATTTGGTACATTGGAAAAAAAAATAACATGCCTTCTGCAACATGCATTGTTTTCCTTTGGTTTTTCTTCTCCTTTCTTCCCATGTATATCATCTGAGGCTGTTATTGTCTTTGCTGCTGCTGCTGTTGTTGTTCTTGTTATACTGGTGTATTCACAGTCAGTCCCAATTCAAAAGATCTACGATCCAACAGTAATCATTCCATTTTGAAATATATTTCGAAAATTTTAAAGATTCACTACATATATCTTACCACTCCTTTTTCTGTTTGATTTTACAGGACTGGATGCATAATATAACGATGTTGCGACTGTAATTCCTAGCGAGTCGGAAGTTCGTAAAGGCTTCCTCATTCGTTCAGTTCTCATTGATGTTGATAGAGGTCATAAACATTCAAATGTTCATTTTAATCTGCACTTTACTACCAAATATTTAAAAAAAAACTACGATCACACGCACAAGCGTTGCTGTTGGCTAAGAGGCTTGCTTCCCAGAAACATGGCTCCGGTTTCAGTCCCATTTCGTGGCAACTTGGGAATGTCTTCTACGATACTCACGGACCGATCAAAGCTTTGTAAAACGATTTGACAGGTAAAAATTGAAAGAAACGTGTTGTATATACATATGTGTGTGTGTGTATATATATGCATGCGTGTGTGTGAGTTAGTGTGTCTTTGCCTCTGCGCTTGCCTCTCACATGCACCACTTGCCAGCCGGTACTTGTGTGTTTACATCCCCGTAATCTAGCGTTTCTGCAGAACAGACTAATGGTAAAACTACCATGCTTTTAAAAGATAAGTGCCAGGGTCGATTCATTCCACAGAAAATTTGTCAAGATATTGCACCAGCATGGCCACAGTCGAATGATAAATACAAGTAAAAGATAAAAGAATGCATTCAAGATGGATTAGAAACAACTTCTGCATAAACTTATATTGTTTTATTTATTCATTCATGTATTTACTGATTTATTTATTGAATATAATGAAGATTCAAGTGAAGTAGAATTACATTAGATAAATGATGCTGAAATAATTTTCTAGAGGTCATGACCCATTCAAGAAATTGATGGCAATGCTTACGCAAGTGTAAATATTAATTTAAAATACAACAAATTAACACTTTGAGCATTTCAAGGATTAAATGGACAGTTCTTATTTTAGGCTGTAGTAATTTAGCTACATATTTTCTTTACAGATACTGGAAAACGAATTGCTTGCAGCGATAATAGATATAATCAACTCAATACTTTTTTCAATAAAGTTGCTTACAAATTAAGCAAACATTCACCTTACGTCACTTATGTATTTAAATGATGAATAACTGCGGATGAAACTACCGAAGTTATAACAATTGATTTGTTTTTCCGAAAATAATATAAATCAGCCAGAGCAGTTCACACAGGAATATATATTTAACGAGATATACTGATTGTTAATTATATTGAACAGAAAAAAAAAAATTAAATACGAAAACCATGATCCATAACGTAGATTAAGTATTAGAAATGAAGCAAAGCTGTCCTAACCAATGAAGATTAGATCATAATATTGTGTTTTGGTGATGACGCATTGTTTCACAAATTTAGATATTATTTTCCTTTCTCGTCCACTCTTAATTTTTCTTCAAAATACACCCTACTAGCTTTATTGTATAACCTCAAATTTATATATAACTATGATTGATTAATAATTTATAAAGCGAGAAAATGTATTGGTAATAGGACAACACTAACATTAGAAGAATACTGAGGGCGTAGGCGCATCAAACTACAGAGTTAGATATGACAGTAGGAAGGGAGAACTTTAACTGTCCTTTATCCTAATGCAAATCGTGAATCGCGTCCTCCTTTTAGTTTATTGAAAATTGTTGTTTGTAGGGAGTGGCATCAAGAAACCACCATGGTGCATAATTATTTGACCCTGAAGACGAGGAGAAGAGGGGCATACGAGGAGAAGAGAAGTATACGAGGAGACCACGATTTAAAATAAATTTTCTATTTATTTAAATTCAGTCATTGACAGGTAGTGTCAATGGGAACAAAAGTTTTGATAGTAGTAATAGATCATTTAGCCGAATATAACGTGTTATACTATTACAATGAGATTTGAAAAGTAATTTATATGCGCAAAAGTTCTAAGGAGGATAATTTTCTAGAATATATATCTTTCAGGAAGAGTAAAACAAGTTATTTGATTTACCGCTTTGATTTGCTTCATTCGATGTCTTTGACAAATTATATCATAGGAAGTGTGTGTTTTGTCCAGTTTAATATCATGTGAATATAAAATGTATTTCTTTGAAATTTAGGAAATAATATATCACTTACATTTGAAAGTAATTGTTTTTAATCCGGATTTTAGTAGCACATAACAATTTATACTGTTCAAAGATTTGTTGATTATTCATTGATATAATTTATTCTTTTATCCTATTTATGACTTCAGTAATTGGTGTTTGGTGGTGCTGTTAGGCTGAAACATCAACTTTAAGTGTTTTTAATCAAGCGAATACTATACTGTGTATATGCATGTACGTATACATAGACAAGAAGAATGATATTATCTACCTCCATCGAATTGTTTTCTCTTAAACATTTCCGCAGCAAAATTACAGAGAACTGCAGGTTTGAGTTGTCTGCATAAGCATAGAAATAAAGCGCTAAAATGTACAGAAGTATGCGATTTGAGGACAAAGTGGTCACAGAGGAATGCCAGAGTTGATGGAGCTTAGGATAGAAAGTGAGCTGTCAAATAATGTCCCAATGATCATTGTGCAGCTGATTTGGGTGAGATTCTTTGGGCATTATTGGTTTTCTTTTCAGCTGAAACACCTTTAACGTATCTATAAGTAAATTATTTTTAGGTCATGGGGTGTTGTAATTTTCTCGTGTTTGTTTTGAAGGGGTATGCCTGGAAGAGTGCTTTCACCTACCTGACTAGATGTTTCTGATAAATGAGGAGTGAGGGCCCCCCCGCTTCTTCCTGGGATATGTAACGTAAACACGGCAGAACACTGGATGATCAGCGGACTTAAAGTAACATAGGGTACTGCAGGAAGGGGTTGCTGTATAACAGGTATGCCAGGCAGTTACAATGAGGAAGTGATCGAAAGAGCCAATAGGTGCAAGACGGTCGCGCCATGGTATAGTTTTGTGTAGAAGTAAAAATATGTTCATGGAATTGTTAGACGACTGTGCTTGAACCTGAAATTCAATGCGATAAACAATTCGATGTAAAAAAAAAAAATCATGAAAACTGCACATCTTTATTCGTATTTCAACTCTTGCATCAGCGATTTCAACTCTTATTGCATTACTGTGTGCGTACAGGAAAGGAAATCTTTGTAACCGACAGCTAAAGAGCTCTGGTGTGTCCCAACGTTTAGTTTTGTCCATCACACACTTCTTCCGAAACACCAATGGCTTACTTGACATCAATTTCCACATTAGATAATTCCGCTCTTCTTCCTTGCCTGATCTTTCACATCTATGTATTCTCCAATAGTAACCTAGACAAATCAAGTAACATCTACGTTGACTTCATTTGCACATTTGGTTTCAATCAACAAACAAAATACATAATCATTACTCTTAAAAACAAATAGAACTTCTCGTTGTCCATATATATATACAAAAGCTACACAACGAGAAAATACAGTTACTTTTAGTACAAAGCTTCGGTATCACTCAACAACTCCACTGACCAACGAACATTTATAATGGTCTAAATAACACTAAAACTCACAGCAACTACTAACCTATTCAAATCTCAAGGGAATCATAGACTTTTCAATAGTCACTGCTCCACACATCAGACAGTACTACTTTTACATGCATACACAGTCAATACAGTATCTAACAATAGGATGTTGGGGCTAGGTTTCACGATATTTTATCTCCCTTTTTTTTCAAGAATAGCTTGATGTATTGGTGAATAGCTAATGGCACCGGAGATCATAGACATTAAATCTGAAGTTGAGCAATATTTAGCTGATATGAATACTGGAAGTCATCTGAATATTAGAAAGGAGTTATTTGTGTCATGATTATGCAAACCGGGTGTCGAAATGTAGACATCATGACTTCTCTGTGAACACCGTAAAGGCTGTAGAACGTGGTATGGATAGCTGCAACGAAGAATGTGAATGTACACTCTGGGAAGGGACACAGCAGACGTTCTAATGGCGTCCGCACGCCGAAGTTTATCGAACAACTGATGAACAGAATCTTACCTTCAATTCAGACGACTATATGAAGCTGCTGGAGACTGTGGTGAATCCATTGTTGGAGAGGAGTACTAGTGAAACGCTATATTTGTAGAAGCAGTATTCAGCTCTTTGCCATAGCTCTCGAAATAGAAGTTTTTGTCTGAGAATTTCTCCGACTTAAGCATCATTTTCTGGCCTGCTTATCAACTCTATTTTAATCTCGCAGATTACTTTGTGTGGCACGGACCTTCAATAAATTTAGGTGCTCATAGCTGACTAGTTTTACGTTACCTTCATTCCAGTGTTACTGACTTCGCTATCCAGAATGTGTCTACGACCACCATCCGCTTCATTAACAGCTAGGTTCATTCCTTTCTGCCTTTCAATTTATATACTCTGGTGGTTGTTTAGGACACATTTTTTCCAGCACTACAACATTTTCAACGGCATTACTTGCCCGACATCACACTTACAGAACTCTAGAGATTGTTAAGACTCCATAGACTTACACATAGACTTTTCTACCAGAACAAATTAATTTTAAAAACATGTAGGTTATGATTAGAATTCGAATAAATGCGACAACTTGGCATTTCGTACTGCAATACAGTATTTCATATACGTGTTATTCCTTGCAGTATTAATGTAGATTTTATTATAGATAAACCTTGTAACTTATTAAGACTGAAAACGCAAAATACTGTCTGTCATTTACAAAGAAAAACGTTCAAAAAAATATGTCATTTTGCAAGAAAACTATTAAATTATACCTTATCTTAAATAGTATACACGGTTGGAGTAAGTCAACAGCTGCAAGACATAAATAACAAAATTTCCTATCCTATTATATTTAATAATTTCATTATATAATCGAAAAATTATATATATATATATATATATATATATATATATATATATATACATATATATATATATATAAAGTGTATATTCTCAAACACATGCATACACAAATATATCAATATGCATATATATATATATATATATATATATATATATATATAGATAGAGAGAGAGAGAGACACATAAATATTGTATGTGTGTGTATATGTGTGCATGTGAATATGTGTACACATATGTATGTTTACATATATGTAGGCATGTATGTATGTAAATATAAACAGTGTCAGAGAGACAGAGAGAGAGAGAGATAGGGGGGAGAGAAGAGAGAGAGAGAGAGAGAGAGAGAGAGAGAGAGAGAGAGAGAGAGAGAGAGAGAGAGAGAGAGAGAGAGAGAGAGAGAGACGAAGAGGCAGGTGTTTATAGATGTTCCAAAGGCAAAATCATAATAAACATCAGTGTAAATCGTATTTCTAACATTAGATTTCCATTTTAGAAAAAAACAAATTCTCACTTGTGTCTGAAATAACAAATATGCAAAACTATCAAACATTTCAGAATAAAATGTTTCTATTATTTATAAACTAATGATTACTTTTCTCATCGAATTATCATATAAAGTTTGGGAGCCTCATAGTTCATACATATGAGAGAAGAGACAAAAATGTCTCGTGTACTATTATTGTAGATACAATTTCTAACATTTATGTAATTTATCATGTGCTATTTTACAGATTAATATGCCTAGTCTGCATTTCGATGTACTTTGTATAAATGGCATATTTTAATATGACTTATGTGTGCTTTTACAGATATATTTAAACATATTCACTATAAATAAGCAATCACCAAGCAGGTTGCTTGATTTAGAACTTTCAAACTTGTAGTTACTGTATTGGCGGGAGGACAAGAACTAGGGCATCGCAGTTGTCAGTGAGAGGAAGATCATGGTGTGTGCTAGTTAGCTGTACGTCATTAGAAAATGTGACGTGGAGAACTGGTAACTACACAACCCGGAGCTCCAAAGCGCTAAGGATTTGGTCAACCTGGAGAGAGTAATTTAAAACATGAGAAAGCTAATGTGTCCAGGTGAATCAAAAAGAGCTTTGAGATATAATCTCAAAGGTCACATGATAACGATTGCACCCCCTTTATCTGCTTGTTTAATTATTATTATTTCATCGTTTTGTATGCGTTTAAGTGCAGATATCTCTGATTTGTTAATGTTCTGCCTAACTTTAGTATTTTGTTTTAGGGGGAAGTTTGATAGGGTGTCAATATATTGGTCAAGGTAGATATTTCTGCCTCTTGGTGGAGTGAAATTTCATTTATTCCTCACTAAAGAATCTTCGGTTTCATTATTATTTTTATTATTAATATTGGTGGTGAAGAATTCGACAAGTCGTAATTTGCGACAGAATTTCTGGATATCTTCCTTTAGTTCATGGTGGTTGACTGTTGGGGTAGGTGTAAATTTCAGGCCTTATATATATATATATATATATATATATATATATATATATATATATATATATATATATATATATATATATATATATATATATATATATATATATATATATTAAATATATACTTTTATAAAACAAATTTTACAAAATATATAGTATCTGTTAACAGTCTTAGCCAAAAACTCACAGTTGAGTTTTTGTATATATATATGTATACATGTCTCTTAAAGGATAGAGCTCAAAATCAATGCATTGAAGATACTTTATTGCAGCAACAATTATAATAATAACAGAAACAACCACAATAAGCCAAACCTATGCACATTTCAATAGGGTATCCCGGTTTATGATGTGGTTTATTTTTCCGGGATACCCTATTGAAATGTGCATAGGTTTGGCTTATTGTGGTTGTTTCTGTTATTATTATAATTGTTGCTGCAATAAAGTATCTTCAATGCATTGATTTTGAGCTCTATCCTTTAAGAGACATGTATACATATATATATATATATATATATATATATATATATATATATATATATATATATGCAAATATAACGCTGTAAGATTTTTATGCTTTGATATATTTGCACAATATTGTACAATATTGAACATTATATGTCATCCAACACCTATATATGAACTTTGATGTAACTGAAGTGATTACATTTCCTAATCAATTAAAAATGCAAGTTAGCATGATATGGGTCCAGATTTATATCATGAGCAGTAATTATAATCGTATTTACTCTATATGCATTCATGTTCTAGACCATCGAAATATTACACATACATTTAAAAATGTAGTTTGGTAAATAGGCTCTATAAACACGAAAGCAAAATACAAATAAGGAACAAGTGCGAAACACAAATATCGTTAGCAGTAAAACTAGAATGTGAGTGTATGCAACCGTGTATTGAAACCATGTCGCGGATTTTGCTGTTTGGTAGATTATAGTTAAAAGAAGATTAGCAGACGACAACGGTTGAATCTCTACGATGATTTTTATTTTACTAAATACATCGGATATATTTTCTCAAATTGCAGCATATCATTTTCGAAAAGGAAATTCCTTATTTCTTTTAAGTAAGTGCTCTGTCTTTGGCCCATGAATAGGCGCTAGTTTTTGAGGGGTTAGCGACCCACTTTTTGTATCTCATGATATCACACATATGACGAAAAGAGGATAAGTCACCTCGTGGTATTGGATTGCTACTTAACAATATCACATACGAAATAGCATTCATATTTACGTAAGCAAATGAATTTATTCAAAGTTCATGCCTGTGTATAAATAGTAAATTGATAAAAATCAAAATGAACGTCTTATGCCAAACGCTTCTGTGTCCAAACTCATCACCACTCTGTGGTGTTGCAAGTATATTATTAGAATAAAACACTCCTTTATTTATCGATTTTGTCATAAATCTGATTAAATGACCACGGGGATATAGTACTTGGAATTAAGCATATGCAGTATAGCGGAGCATAAATATTGATGCAATTTTATGGTTGGTTAAATCAAGAAATGAAGTAGGAAACAATTGTTCGTGGTGAAGGGAAATGAACAATGACAAATGATCTATTACTACTACTACTACTACTACTACTACTACTACTACCACTAGTACGGCTACTGCTGCTGCTGCTGCCGCCGCCGCTACCACCACTTACGCCACCGCCGCCACCGCCGCCGCCGCCGCCACCACCACTGCCACCACCACCACTACCACCACCACCGCCGCCGCCACCACCACCACCACCACCGCCACCACCACTACTACTACTACTACTACTACTACTACTACTACAAATAATAATAATAACAACAACAACAACAGCAACAATAATAATAATAATAATAATAATAATAATAATAATAATAATAATAATAAAAAGTTGAGTAATAAAAATGGTGGTGGTAATATTGACAGTATAAATAATATGGGATAAATGAAAGAACGAAGGGAAGTAAACAATATGTGAGATGCAATAAATGCACCTAATATCATGTACAAATTATTGATTAATAAAGTCAATAAGATACAGCGATTTTGTGGCAGAAATTCATGGATTTCATGTCTCTTGCGTCACTTTATTCTTTTTTTGTTCTTGTTCAGTAGTAGTAATGATTATTGTTGTTGTTGCTGTGGTGGTGGTGGTGGTGGTGGTGGTAGTGGTGGTGGCGGCGGCGGTAGTAGTGGTGGTGGTGGCGGTGGTGGTGGCGGCGGCGGTGGTGGCGGTAATGGTGGTGGTGTCCTGAGAAGCCTGAACTTTTAGTTGGGGTAAGCACCCTGTCATTTCATGTATACGTAGAGGCACACACACATGCACGCGGGCGCAAGCACACACATATATACAAACATACGAATATGTATTTACATATATGAATGTGTGCATGTGAGCCTTTGTTTGTGTGTGTGTGTGTGTGTGTGTGTGTGTGTGTGTTTGTTTGCTTGTGTAAGAGTACCCTTTCTACGTAGGATGGTCCTGTGTTTATATGATAATACAGTGTATAATTTTTATATACGTGCACTTTTTAAAAAAATATATGTACAGTAATTCGTGGCCGAAAATAAAAAGAAAAAAGAAAAAACGGCTGGACTAAATTTAAATTGGAGTTAGAATTTCAGTACTGATTTTATAATTTTTTAGACTTTTCATTAAAACTAATGATAATCCCCTTAAAAATGGATTGAGCCATTCTCACATAAATTAGATTTTAGCATGGATTTTACATTAAGAAATCAGTGTTGTATCAACATTGTAGCACTGCAATGCTAATAAGCACCAGATTGTGACAGATTTGAAATATAATGCTCTGGCATTATCCTTGGTGTTAAAAGAAAGCGTCTCACTCTGGGATGCTTAAAGGACGCCTCTTAACCGCACAAAAATAAATAAAAAGGAAGACAATAAGAGATACAGAAGACCCCACAGTGCAATTATAAGCAGACCTTGTCTGAAAAATACTAGGGTATGTTAACGATTTCCTAGCTTTAAGGGTATACCGAAAAGCCTGGTTGGAGGCCCAACCTTCCGGGTTCTCTTACAGGGCTTAGAAAAACTGAAGGACTATGTAAATCTGAGAGGAGGATATGTTGAAGAAAATCATAATTAAATGATCATCCTGTATTTTGTTTTACCCCAGCACACGAACGTTTCAGCACCCCGTTTATTTGTGTCAATTGCCGGAACGGAGCGGTGGAAATACCAATACTAAGTTAGTAATGGTGCCGATTGTAAATACGACGAAGAAGCTTCAGTAAAATAACTAAGAGGAGTTGTGCAAAATACGCATATGGCAGAATGTGTCATTGAAAATGGTGAATCAGAATATTCTGATTAATATGCATAGTATTCGTGAGGAGGAGAGGTAGAAGAATTGTTAGCGGGTTTAGCAAAATACTTAGCGGCATTTCAACCGTCTTTACGTTCTGAATATAAATTCTGCTGAAGTCAACATTGCCTTTTATTATTTCGTGGTCGATAAAATAATTATCAGTTAAGTACTGGGTTGACATAATCCGCTTACCACTCCCTCGAACTTACTTGTCTTGTGCCATAATTTGAAATCAATGGGTTCAGTATATTTGGAATTAGAAGACAACATACATTTGCGGTTACATAAACATGTAATGACAAAACACACATATACATATAGTTATATCAATGTAATAGTTGCAATGCAGAAACAGAAAAAGAAAAAAAAATCATGAATGGACACATGCGACATAGTGAAGGAAACAATGGGTTTTCTTCAGTGTGTTACATGTATCCATGTATCATTTGTCTTTTTTTTTTATTCTGTTTCTGCATAACAACTAATGGGTTTCCTTGAAATTGATGTGCGTTGAAGATTAATCACTAGCAAACCGGCTAGATGAGGGCCGATTTGTGGTTAAATAATACCAATAAAATCAACAACAACATTAATTGTAAGTCCAATTAAATTCTGAATTGACCACCCCCATGTTACACATGCTGATTGAGATGGCAATATCTTTTGAAAATGTTCATTAATAATCATTTCAACTGAGTAAATTGAAATACATGGCCTTTTGTTACAGCAAATAGGGTCAGGTGTGTTGCTGAAACTATATTTCCTTCCTTATCGACTCGCATTGACACATTTACATGTTATGCCCTAAACGTTTGTACATGGTAAGTATGTGTAATAGGTATAACTACGTATATATTGATATACAAACATACACGCGCTCACACCCATGATTATGCAAATATATATATATATATATTTATGTGTGTGCGTGTGTGTGTGTGTGTATGTCTATATATATATATATATATATATATATATATATATATATATATATATATATATATATATATATGTATACATACATATATATATATATATATATATATATATATATATATATATATATATATATATATATATATATATATATATATATATATATATACAGAGAGAGAAATCGAGAGCGACGTAGATAGATACATACATAGATGTGTGTATGTAGATTTGCGTTTCTATATTTGTGTCGAGCTGTGTTTGAGTGATTTAAAGTAACAATAAAAAACCGACAAAATCGATATGATGTACATTGAAAAGGAAGGAATATAGCTACCAGTTGAAATGTACGGACAGGAAATATATATATTTATGAATATTATAGATTATGAAATGAACGACATGTTTTTTTTTGTTTTTTCAATATATATATTTTAGAGAAATATTTAAGCACATTAGTTTACAGGAACAATAATGTGTATTTGCAATACTTTGTGGACGATTGAAGAATCATATTCATTGAATAGCTGTTTGCAAAAAGAGAACGAAATAATATATATTTATAACATTCTGAGAAAAAAATGATTGTGGATATGTGTACTCATACGCATATATGTATTATACGTCTGTCACTGTGAGCATATATATATATATATATATATATATATATATATATATATATATATATATATACATACAACAAATGCATGCGCATATGTAATATGACCACACATACACACAGACACGCGCGTTTATATATACGTATGAACACATAGTGTAAGACAACGTCAAGAACGCTGTACTCAAATAAGAGAGATACGGTAAAACGTAGCTTTTTATTGAAACGGGGAAATTTCACAAAGTCTTTCTTTCTAACACACATAACGTGAATGTCAGACATATGTAAAAAGTCCGAGCAATGCAATGATTTTTATGTTATTAAATGGAGCAGCGAACATCAATTCCTAAGTCACTAAATAAGTGTCTGATGCTTATTGGACAGGTGGTTAAACTTTTCACAATTGATGAATTCTTTTGGATAATACAATTTCAGTTTGACGAATAAAAAAAGACAAGACTTGATATAAAGTTAAATACAAGCGAATAAAGTATGAATAAAGCAAATGACATTGTACAGGTTAATAGTATTTGCACTAAAGGAAAAAATGTGAAGAACAACGCTCATGAATTTCAAAACACGCAATGAATTTCTGAATATATACATATAAGTACACACACACACGTGTGTGTTTCTGTATATGTACGTACGCATACACCATCTATGCATGTGTGTATATATCTAGATCGGTGTACTTACTAATCATTCTTGCTGTATAGACAGTCTCACACTGTCTATATATGTATATATATATCCAGTTAAATGTAGAACAGAAGATGGAGATAAGGAAGTTAACAATTATTTATTATTAACAATTTTGTCACCTCCTATTCTTACAACCGTTTCAATCAATATTCAGTAATTTAATTACCAATTTGTACATCAAATATGCATTTATGTGACATGAGTATCATGTCATCAGGGGAAAAAAGATGTACCATAGGATGTTGTATATTGTTTCTCAATCCATTGCAGCTATACGACTGGGGCACCACCTGTAAGGGTCTTTATTTGAACTAATCAACCCCAGTACTATTTTAAAACCTGGTACTTATTCTATCGGTCTCTTTTCCAGTAGTAACAAAGTAGGGAAATATAAACTAATACAAGTTGTCAAACGATTGTAGGTGACAAGCAGAATAGCAAAGACACATAGATACGCACATACAAACACAAACACACACACAAAGCCACACGAACACACAGGCACTCATACACACTCACACGCACACATATATATCACGAGCTTCTTTCAATTCAATTGCCATCTACCAAATCCACTCACAATGATTTGGTCGGCCCGAGGCTGTAATAGAAATTATTTGCCCAAGGCACCGCGTAGGAGGACTGAAGCTGGAACCATGTTGTTGGGAAGTAAACTTCTTATCACACACTCACGCCTGTGACTAATACATATATCTATATGTTCGTATGTATATATGTATGTATATATATATGTATGTATGTATATATGTATGTATGTATGTATGTATGTATGTATGTATGTATGTATCTATCTATCTATCTATATCTACATACATAATAGAGGGATGACTACTAAGTGGATATCCATTATGCTAGATGTAGACTCCGTATGGTCTGACCACTGAGAAAATATTGTTTTCAAGAAAATTCAGCAAACGCCAGAACGTAATCGAGCAAGACAAATGAAAAGATACAAAATATAAGATTAATCTATATCTATATATATTTACATAGCTTTAGCAGTCTGTCTATCTATCTCTATGTATGTATGTATATAGAGCTTTGGCCAAAAGTCACCTTGCAGTAAATCAAAACCAATCAATTCCAAGATCTACTTATGCTTAAAAATTGAATGAATTTAATACAAGCAACTAAATATGAAACTTCATGAAAATTGTTTAATTGGAGTCTTTCTACAGCGACACCATTTTTCCAAATGAATAAACACAATTGAACATTTAATATTTATTTAAATATTAAGTATTTACTGTTGAGTAACTTTTGGCCAAACCTGTGTATATGTGTATATATATACACACATACACACACACACACATAAATATATAATGCGTTTGTGCGTGTGCTGGCGAGTTTATATGTGTTTATACACGAATAAGTTTGCTAGAAAGCATTTCTTAAATTTCATTACAATCGTAAATGTATTAGCGTTCATGAATACAGGGACTTGGTCAATAGAAATTATATGATACTTGTAAATAGAGATGTTCGGAAGATTTTGTTTCAAACGAGGTGCCAATAATATATCTTGGACCATCTATAAATGATCAAATTAGAGTCGGAAGTTTTATAGCTCGTTTATATATAATCGGTGTCCTGTCTGAAAGTAAATACTTTAATGTGTTATCTAAAACCCGTCTTGAGTAGAAATTGTCAACAACTTAGGAATCACTTAGAAAATTAAAGAAATAGAAAACCTCCTCAAATAGAAGTGTGACTATCATAAACACTTACAAATTAAAATGTTCTTAGAATTAATTACATGAAGACTTTTCTTAACGCGTCATGTGTGAACCCCCGAGAGATGTATTAAACGCCGACATAACGATTCTTCATATGACAATACGATTAAGGAAAGACATAAACGTTTAAGCCAATAATACGAGCCATAAACTATGTGTCTGTACAGGTAAAGAAATACGTGTGTGTGTGTGTATACCTATATACACACATGTGTGTGTGTGTGTGTGTGCAAGTATATATATCTATATACACACACACACACAGACACACACACACACACACACACACACACACGTATATATATATGGATATATACAGACACACGCGCAAATGCATATACATGCACAAAGACATACACACACACGAACATATACTCACGTGTATATATACATACATATATATATATATATATATATATATATATATATATATATATATATATATATATATATATATATATATATATATACATACATATGTACATACTGTCTTGAGAAAACTTGATTATTCTGAAATCTGGGACATTTCTCTTTTTCTGATGTTAACGGACAATTGGACAGGTCCTGTACATACGTACATGCATATGCACGCGTGTGCACTTTTTTTGTGTACGTGTATGCGTGAGTGTCTGTGCATTAATGATTGCAACTGAAAGAAAGGAATAGAGATCAATACTGTGCGTTGTGTGTAGACAATCTAATTTTTTCGCTATATTGGCACTGTCTCTGAAAATCTAAAATTTCCCCACCAGTATTCGATTCTTTTTTTAATCATTTAACCATTTTTAGCAAAAGCATTTCACATGACATGTAACAAGATGACCATCAGATCAATTTGGTGAGCGTGGTTAGTTCAGATATCATCTAAGCATGATGAAATTAATGAAGGTAGCGGTATTGCATCACAGGCATATGGGATTGTGATCGTCATGCTGAAACGAATTATGTATGAAAGGGAAATAATTAGAATCACACATGCATGCATGCTGAGAAAAGAAACAAGAGATCTATACCTGAGCGTACGTTCACCAACACAGTGTGCCCTGAAGTTGCTATTTTTTTTTGGTATAAACGTACATTAGCGCACTCACATGCATGACGTATATAACAAGATATCCACCACCACCTTAGAGATATGTTCGAATACAAGTATTTCTATACGTATATAATAACACTTTGTTATATATGAATAACGATCTAAATGCGTATGTGATATAGGCTATTCTCGTTGAACTTCACTCATTTCTGTAAAATCTTGCCTATTCATATTAAACATACCTAGATATGTGCATTTACATTTATACATATTTGAGGATACGTAAGTATGCATAGTATACGTAATTAATTGAAAATACGCTTAAAGTTTGTATATCATTCAACTACCTGTTCCTTTACTTCGCTTCCGCAGATTACATGGTCTATTAATATGTTGGTTGTACGTAGAAATACATAGCCGTGAATATGGGAATAAGAAAAGAGAAATGCTATGAAATCGAAAGATATGGGTAATGTTACAAAACAAGGATTAGAAGAAATTTCATCTCAAAGAAGATATAGCAAATCATGGCTTTGAGATACTTAAGAGATGATATACTCAAACGAGCGATGGAGTATATCTCAAATTTTGAGCTTAAGTATGCATGCAGTTGCGAATTGATCCTGGATGCTTCCACCCTAAAACCGATTATCGCTGCGCATAATCTAGAAAAGAATTTAAAAAATATACACGCTAGATTGTATCTTTCACCGCCAAGAACTCAGCAGTTCTCAGACACCGCACTGCTGATTACACACACACAATCGGGATCACTGCGGCACGACGGCAACACCTTTACAAATATGTCCGCATTTTCACGATTTAACAAATCATCTGGACTGGCACGTACAACTTGTTATTCACCGTATCCATCATTTGCCGCTTAACCCCTCCTTTTGTATATTTTTCTTTATCTCCTCGTTTAAGCAATCCTGGATTTATGTATTCTTGATAAATTAAGCTCTTATACAGTTTAGTTTTTCTTTCTTTTATTCCTGTGAAAAGATGTTGCTAAATAAAAATATCGCGATTACCAGGGACTAAAAAAAAAAAAAAATCCTCCTATTTTTAACCACCTAAAGTATGCTCTACCTTGACCCGTATTTAACGATTTTCTGCTTACATGGGAAATCATGTCACGTGAATGCAAACTCAGTGGTGAACAAAGCCCTGCAAGTGGATTGGGTAGAGGGAAACTGAAAGAAGCCCATCGTATATATATATATATATATATATATATATATATATATATATATATATATATATATATATATATATATATATATATATATATATATATATATACGTGTGTGTGTGCATATCTATGTGCATGTGTGTGTGTTTGCGTGTGTGTATATAATAATCTCTCGCCATATCGCGGATTTTCACCTATCGCGGGGTGTTTTGGAACGTAACACCCGCGATAGTTGAGGCATTACTGTATTATAATATGTATGTATATATTAAAGTCTGTCATGCCGGCCATGATGAAATACCACAAGGTATAGAAAATACGTATTCGCCTTTATATATTTAATCCTTTATATTGAACATTCAATATTTCATCTATTCAATAAGATATATTCCATATATTCAATAAGACATTCAATACTTTATTTCATTGTACCATCCATTTTTATTTTATATTATATATTGTATATTATATTATATATTGTATATTCCATATTCTATATGCCACATTAGTTTTGCAGGAATATAAAGAAGACATAAAAAAACAGACAGTGTTAGAACTCTTTTAAACAAAATAATATATTCCTCTATAAACAATCATACAAACCCCTTTTTTTGTATTTATTTTTACTCGCATATATATATGTATATATATATATATATATATATATATATATATATATATATATATATATATATATATATATATATATATATATATATATATGAATGTACGTACATATGCATCGATGCATAAATATATATATATATTCAGTGAGACTTGCCTTACATTCCCATTCTCCACTCTCCCTCTCTCAAACACTTTACTGTGAAATACCACACAGTGATTCGTGCTGTCAGCAGGAGAATTGACGAGAAGCTCTTTATAGGTTACTAATGGAAAAGAAGTTAAGAATTTTGGGAGAACTTCAGTACCAACTTTATAGATTACACACGCAGTGCTCAACATGTGATAAATAATTTATGTCACACATTTGGAGATGTATACGAAAGATGGTCTGAGTGGATCACCTCATTCAACGATTTCAAAGTTGTTTTATAAGATAAATGACCTGCTCTTTAATTAACAGGACGTCACCTGTAGGCGTATACTTAACGTAAGTCTCTGGCACAATCAGATCAGCGTCACACAGTATGCAACAAGTCAGTACTCTTCGATTTACTCACAGAATCTACTGGTGGGTGTTCTATAAAACTTCCATTTCAAATTAACTCAGGGTTATTGACTCAACTCTTGGTCAAAAGAAATTACATTTGCCCAACTTGCCCTCTATTCCAAGAACACACGTTTGCATTGCGAACATCTTACATATTCGATCAAAAAGCACCCACTGTACATAATTAAAACAGTGAAGACATAAATCGAAAATTCCTTTCAGTGCAACAGAATCTCCTACATATGCTTAATTGCTAACTATAACCTTGAGCAGAGATGGATTAGAGAGATTAAGTTTAAATATTTGTCGGGCTGAAATCTAATAAATTCATGCGTGTAGATCACTGTCTCTGTTTGTTAGATTAAAATTGTAGGGTGCTCTCTTGGACAATCTATGATTCAGAAGCTACGCCACAGAAAATTTTTAAATATCGACTATGAATTCCAATCTCTTTGTTTACCTGTCTGTCTGTTTTTCTCACTCTCTCTCCCTCTGTACCTATCTATCTATCTATCTATCTATCTATCTATCTATCTATCTATCTATCTATCTATCTATCTATCTATTTGATCGAATATGTATTCCTAGGAACGTCTCGTCCTTTACTTTTAGTGGGGGATTGGAATGCTACCTTGGACACGCATCTAGACTATGTGGGCAGAGATAGGAATAGACGGGGATGCAAATGCCTCAAAGACCTGCTCAGACGCTTTCAACTGTCTGACAGGTACCGACTCGATTACCCGAATGCGCCAATGTGGACATGGACAAACCGCATCGGGTCGTCGAGATCGTATCTAGATAGAATACTGTGTAGGAGAGTAGATAGAGATAGCATAGGGTGTCCACAATTTCACATAGTCAGCTACACGGATCACAAACTTGTGACGTGTACGCTAGACTTAGATAAGACACATAGGCAGGGCTCCGGTTACTGGAAACTAAACGCGTCTTTCCCGTCGAGACCAGTTTTCAGAGACCGGATTAGCACGTTAGTAAAGAGGGCTTTAACAGGAGCCATCATCAATAACAAATGGTGGTTTGCCCTCAAGAGAGCAATAAAAGCGGAAGCGGTTAGGTATAGCAAAGCACTAGCCATAGACAGAAACAGAGTAGAGGGTGAACTAGTTAAGAAGCTAGAAGAGGCAATTAGAAGTGGCATCGCATCCGACGTTTTGGCGGCGAGGTTGGCCCTTGACCAACACTTCAACGCCAAACACGAAGGGTGCGTTGTCAGGGCTAGGATGCGTGCTCTAAGAAACGAAGGTGTTGGAGCCGCACGAGAGGCCCGGGTGGCGGAGGCGCAACAGGGCAACAAAGCCACCATTCGGTCTCTGGTGGACGAACAGGGGCGCGAACTGCTCGAGCCAAGCAAAATGTGTGAGGCCTTTCAGCGGCACTTTGCTCGACTGTTTGGGACGAATGGCGAGCGAGAACGCAGGGTGGACTTCAGTGCCTACCTGCACAGCCTGCCACGACTCTCGGCAAGAGAGGCGGAGTGCTGCGAAGGTGCCATCACGGCGGCGGAAGTGAGGGACGCGATGGCGGGATGCTCGAGGGACAAATCTCCGGGTTTGGATGGTCTGCCCTACGAGCTTTACAACTGTAAGCCAGACTTGTTTGGAGACGTCTTGGTGGCGGTGTACTGCAACTGGCAGCAAAACGGGAGCATTCCCGGTTTTGTGAGTCGAGGAGCCGTAACGCTGCTGAAGAAAGATCCAAACAAGGGGGACGTCATAGATAACTTTAGGCCCATCACTCTGCTCAATGCAGACTTGAAAATTTTGGCCAAGGTGTTAGCCAAGCGGTTGGCGCTTGTCATCGAGAAACTGATCGGCAAGGCGCAAACGTGCGCGGTGCCGGGCAGGAGCATCCATGACAACCTCCATCTGATGCGCTACATCATAGAGAGGGTAGTTAAGGAACCTGGCATGGGTGGGGCCCTGATCAATTTAGATCAATCGAAAGCTTTCGATAGGGTAGACCATCAATACTTGGAGGCTGTCCTCATAGCAGCCGGCTTCGGTCCCATTTTCCGCGGCTGGATGGCTGCCTTGTACAGAGGCATCCGTTCGGTAGTTCGCGTCAATGGGCATCTATCAAGACCCTTCGACATTGCACGTTCGGTCCGTCAGGGATGCCCCCTCTCGTCGCTTCTGTACGTGTTGACTCTCGAGCCACTACTGCGGAAGCTGGCGACGCTGAGGGGCATCCCGCGAGAGTTGGGATGCGGGACGAGCGTGTCGGCATACGCGGACGACGTCACCGTCATAGTGTCTAGCCAAAAGCACATCGAGCTTGTCGGCGAGACACTGAGAGACTACGAAGCGGTAACGGGAGCAAAAATCAACCGGGATAAGTCAGTGGGCTTGCGGCTCGGCACCTGGAGAAGCAACCCCATGCCGTCAAGTAGCGCCTCCGTCGTGGGACGTTGGACTGACGGTCCGGTTGAGATGCTCGGGGTCTGGTTTGGTCCAGACCTCCAAACGGAGAAGAACTGGGACGAGATAACGAGAAGGGTGGCCACTCTAGCCCGGCAATGGGCCGAGAGGAAGCTTTCCCTGAAAGGTCGGGCGGAGGTGGCGAACACGTACATCGCGTCCGTCATCTACTACTGCCTGACCGTCGTTCCTTGTCCCGACCCTACCATCACCAAACTGGAGCGCATCCTCTTCCGCTTCTTGTGGAAAGGAAGCGTTCCGATGGTTAGGCGATCCGTTTGCTGCCAACACCCGTTAAAAGGAGGACTGGGCATGCCGTGGTTGATGATGCGCAGACACGCGCTGAGACTGCGACATCTCCGGCTCTACGTAGACAGCGGTGAACAGGTGTGGTCACCGTTTGTGCAGCGCGCTTTCCCGCAGCTCGTCTCCATGACCGAACTGCAGTCATGGATCAAGAAGAGGCCGAGGAAGGGCGAATGGCACCGCGAGTGTCGCGCTGCTCTTCGGCAACTCCAACAACCCGGGTCAACCTTGAGCGACTGCATCACAACTAACGCATTCTATAGTGGATTAGTGGAGGGAAGGTACGACGACGATCTCGGGGCGAACCTGGGCGTCGACGAGGAATACCTGACCCGCCTGTTTAAGACGACCTTCGGGCCGGGACCTATGGACAACTTCCAGAGATCCCTGGCCTGGCAGTGCTATCGAGAAGCACTACCCGTTCGGGATAAGCTCTACAGGCATGGCTCGAGAAACACGGGGCCGACCTGTCCGAGATGCCGGCAGAGCGACGAAACCGTTCTGCACGCACTCGTACAGTGTCCCACCATTTCCGAGCTGTGGGCTTACGTCGAACAACTGCTATCGCGTGTGGGACGAGTCGGTCTATCAGCCGAGTCTATCGTGAATATTGTCGCGCCTCCTTCCTTTAAACGGGAAGGAAGAGCTATTTTCATCGTACTTGTGGCTATGGCGAAAGAATGTGTATGGTGGACGCGTCTGAAAGGTCTAGAGACAAAGACTTTCCTCTCTGGGCAATCTCTCATCAACTTCTTCAAGTATCACCTGAAGAGGAAGTTGAGAGTAGAAAGGGAAGTCTTGTCTAGTGAATGCTTCAAAAAAAGATGGGTGAATGTAGCAAGGATGGCACGTGTGAACGACGGAGCCATCTTGAGCATAACCCTATGAACAAGAAAAAAAAAATAAAACAAAAAGGCAAAAGAGAATCACTTACTGTTATAGTTTCTTCAATGAGAATAATGACCAAGGTTACCGTGGTCTTTTCCGTGGGCTTTTCCTTCCACAGCTAAACCTAAACTGTCCTCCCCTCTTTTTACACGAGAACATTACTGTGTGATACACGATCCCTATTGATCGGCCTTTCCTTTTCTTTTTTTTCGATCCCTTTTGATCGAATTGCCCCTTTTTCCCTTCCTACGATTCCTTTTGATCGACACCACCAATTTTTTTTTTTTTTTTTTTTTCCTTCCTTCCCCCTCCCAAAAAGAAAAGCTCTACATTGTATTTGTCCCATCTTCGTTGAGCCCTGTGTGGCTAATAAAAGAAATGTATCTATCTATCTATCTATCTCGCGTTTTCTTACTTTATATGTACGGATGTGTGAGTGTCTGTATGTTTGTGTATCTAGCATAGGATGGAATTGTATTTATCCATGTATTTGTTTTTATATGTATATTTAGTTTCTATAATATTTTGTCTACCTTTATATAAAAAGGATTATAAATCTAAACAAAAATTTTGAAATATATGTTAATTGTAATTTCGAAATTACCATAACAAGAACTTATGCTAACGAGACTAGCAAAGTACTTCATATCATTTCTTTCAGGAGAAGTCTCGTAACGCGTTTCGTTTAGAATTTTTATTCCAAAACGTTCTTCATCAAATCCATGCCCCTAGACGACTATTAATTAGAGATTATAACAGTCCTGTTGTTGAAACGCATTAGAGTTTCTTCAAAACGGAAATCCATTGCGATCGCCAGCTCATCATCAATTCTACACGTTACGGAAATGCTGCTGAATAGAACGTGTTGCAACTTATTTGCATAATAATGATCATTGAAAGCAATGAAATTTTAACGTAGGGATCTATCACATTGCTGATTATTTAGAATTGTTTGCTATAAGAATACAGAACAGATTTATCTGCTTTCTCATAAATATGTGTCGTATTTCTAAATGTGCAGTAATAAACAGCTTTTTTTTAGTATCACTGCCATGGTGCAGTGAACATTTTTGAAGTATTTATTACTTATGAAATTGGTTCAACTGAAAATGCTTTCAGATTTTGGATAACAAATATGTGTTAAGATATATGTATATATTGTTTATTATGTATGTACATACACAGATATACACAAGGCGGCAGATTTGTTCTGGTTTCATATATATTGGTCTCAAATTTTGGCACTTGACCAGTAGTTATGGGGAAGGGGTTAAGTCGACTAAATTAACCCCAATATTCAACTTATTTCATATAATATACTTAATTTATTGACCCCCCGAATGGATGAAATACAAAGTCATTTCCGGCGGCATCTGAATTCAGAAAGTTAAGACGAACAAAATGCGCTTAAGCATTTTGTCCGGTGTGCTAACTATTTTGCCATCTCGCCCCCTTTCTGATGTTACATATACTGATAAACTTATCTGGCAATCGTAATGTTTCCATTTCTTAGCCCTCTGCGATCTTATCCCGTTTTGTTCAACCTTTCTTCTTACCATTTGAGGGGGCGACGAGAAAAGTGCCTTCCGTATACAGATTCTTTTCTTTCTCGTAATATTCTCTCTCCTAGAAGAAAGGTGGCTTGCTCGATCCTGAGAAGAACGGCCCCGCTCGGTTCTGGAATCATTTGCAACACACCTATGTCGAGATGACCCTTGTACGAATCTCTCTCTATACACAATTGCATTTGAATTTATGCATTTATGTGAATTTGCATAGAAACACACATATATAATGCTTGTTTGTATGCGTGTGTGTATGTGCGTGCGCGTGTGTGTGTGAATTTATGTATATATGCATGTATACAAATATCCTTTTCAACCATCAAGAGAGGGAAAATAATTCATAGATGTAGCAGAAAATATTTGTTATTTTACATATGTTGATGCTTTTTTTTGTCCTTGCTACTTGAATTTTCCATGAATTCACATTTGATTTCGCGATGCGAAACCAGAACAAGCATCAGTGTCATCCTGATCAGTATCTACCACATACATGCACACGTGAACACTTACACACACACATACACACACACATACACACACACACACACACACACACACATACACACACACACACACACACACACACACTGCAATATGTACATATATATATATGTATTTTTGCTTGTATGCATGTACAGATGCATTGATTTATTTGACAACTTAATCCACCAATACTTTCTCTATAGGGATTTAATGTTTACAAATTTCGTAAGGTGACTTAGTAAATTCTGTCCTTCGAGTATTTAGTTTCCTTCCTTTACTTAGTGCCATGCTTGACTTTGCCAATTAATCCTTCATATCCTACAAAATACAAAAGCGTACTCTTTCTATAGTAACCTGTTCTACGACAACGTAACGGTCTATCATGTCGAATAGTTGAATGAAGAAAAAAACAAATCTAACACCAGTCAACTTAAATCCGATTCAAGGGTGAGAAATAAAGAAGACTGTATAGAAAGATTCGATTATCAAGAATTGCAGGTAATTGCCTGTTGAAACTGGTATGTCAGTTTGACAAGATGCTTTTAAATGCTATGTATAATCTCTTACAGAAAACGTATTAGAATTCACAAACAAAACATAACATGGTTAAAACTTCCATTTCTGGAGTAGTTGAAATGATATTTGATAAGCAAAGAGTATTAAAAGAATTGTTTACAGAATATTTACTATATTGTCGAGACTTCAACTGAACAAATTTCTATTTTTTTAAGTCGTTTAACGACAACTTGATGATGGAGATTACTTTGCATAATAAACGCCTGAGTTGTGATTTCTGACACCGATAGAAATTGTTACGTGAAATAAGTACGTATATACATATATAAATATACATATATGTGTATGTGTGTGTGTGTGTGTGTGTGTGTGTGTGTGTGTGTGTGTGTGTGTGTGTGTGTGTGTGCATCGGTGTCTGTGAGTGTGTGCGTGAGCGTACATATTAACATATGCACATTATGTACATATACACACACACATACACATGCATTTGCCTGCTGACATCGCTCATATACAGCTATTGGACAAAACGAAAACACTTAACTTTTGTTTTCTGTTGATAATTTGACAAATTCAAAACTGCTGGAGTCTATGTATATATGTATTTCATGTTTGATGTGTACTATGAAACGTCATGACATAGCACTCCGTCTTTCGTTTTGTTTTTTTTTCCTGACGTAAGTTAAAATCCACGTCCTGTCTGATTCACAAAGGGGATAAATTGTTGGAGTGTAGATCGATGGAACTAAAGATGCAGATTGTTTTTAATGTTTTCAGGGGCGCAAACTGTAAAATCGTGTTGGCATTCGAAAATCAAATTAAGACCAGTGCTGATTTGCATAACTCTGGGCAGAAACCTAAGCTCATAGCGGGTTATCGCAGAGTAATGAGACATATGTCTAAAACATCATCAAATTACGGCAGCGAATGTAACAGCGATTTTAAACGAGTATATTATCAAACCTATGTCTACTAAAGTTGTTCGTCGGGACATCCATGACCCTCGATACGAGGGGAGGGCTGCAATTGGTCTTCCCCACTGACATTCATAAGCGGAGAGTTGTTTAGTGGAATAATGTTATTTTTTCTGATTATTGCTCATTTGCCTTTTTTTTTTTCCTTCTTTGGGTCGAGTTTAAGACTCAAAACAATCCAAAGAATCCATTAATTCTGAGAAGCATAGAGATGACTCTGAGGATATGGGCCGCCATATAACGGAGTTCTCTAGACTCTTTAGTCTTTCGGCACATCAAAGATAACATCAATGATTACGTGAGTCTTTTGGCGGACCATGTCCATCCAGGGGTAAAAATATCATTCCTCGGTTGCAATGCAATCTTCCAGGTCAATAATGTTGGATTGATCAGTGCTATCACCAAATTTCTGTATAACCGAACGGTCCACTGCTGTATTTTGGAGCAGTGGGTGAGAAACTCTTGTTTTCGGCATCGTCAATGAAACGGATTAAAGCGGATTTTACTTGAAGGGTGACTTCGAAATCGCCTAGTAACCGTCTGGAACAAATAGTGGTGAATTCCTTGATATACAATTTTGATGGGCGCATAAATTCGACCAACTCTCTATTAATAAATTTCAATGACAAAGTTTTACAATTGTTTTGTGCATCACTTGTATATATGTGCACACGTGTGTTAGGCTGTATGTGTACTTAAAGCTAACACAATGCACATTAGAGATAAAGAAATGGAAGAGAAGTAAAAGATAAACATTAATATATTACGATTTTAACACCTCTGCATCACATTTTCGGTGGTGTATTCTTTTTTCAATATCTTAAAGTTAAAAACAATGGCTTATGGAAAGGAAATGGTGATTACAATACTTCTGGTATGAAAAGATATGTGGCAATTATGACATACGCAGATTGCTAAAATATTAACCTAGGTGTGAATCTCCTCTCTGTCTCTCTCTTTCTCTCACTCCCTCTCTCTCTTCCTCTCTGTCTCTCTTTCTTTCTCTCCCTCTCTCTCCCACACTCTGTTTTTTTGTTCTCTATAGTAAGTTTTAAGTTCTTTATATGCATAAGTTCACCATCTTCAGATTTCCAATCGGCCGTTCTCTAGGTTCGGTAGTGAACGGGATTTATTATTATGGCAGTACTCTAGATATTTTTTCTAATATAACGGACATTTATGAATGCTTCCTTTAAGCAGTTGTGGCGGTATCAATTATGATTCCGACGTAACATATTATTTCTGTTACAATCTGAATGGTACTTTACGTTAACCTATAAATGTATATTCACACATTTTGATAGAAACGATGAGAGGTGTACATATATTATTGCCATGCATGACTATTTCTCTGACATTTTCACAGACGCGAGGGTAGAACATGTCTTCATTCACTGCAATAATCTGTTTCCAGTGCTGTGGTTCAGCAGAGATTAACTTCGACGTGAGGCTAATTCAAAGCGAGTTCTATTGTAGACATGCGTAGGAAACGGATATTTATGCAGAAAATGTCATATGAATCAAGCTATTCCTAAGTACTATTCGGAGCAGAGTACGTACATGACCATATATCATGATATGCAGTACTTATGGTTATTTACGATGTTCAAAACCCATTGAAATCTAGTTTATGCATTTTATCTTAACGTTGTCGAAATAATAAAATATTGCTTTGACATATTTCAGGATGGAAAACAAATGCTTGTATGGTTTTACTTGATATATTAAATCTAGGTAATATTTCCTCCTTTGGATTACATATCCGATCTGTTTGGCCAATAGTAGATCACTCCCTCGGGCGTAAGATTCTTAAGAAAAAGAACTATTCAGTATTATTTTATCTTCACAATTGATAAATAACTTTTCTTTCAAATAACATTGCAATGACTTGAAAACATGATGTTAAATAGAATAACATCAGGAAACTAAAGTGCATGAGGAAAAATGCTGCAATTATTTTCTGAGTAACTTGGAGAAAATGTGCGGTTATAAGACCCCCATAAGATTGACCAAGAACAGGATATTTTCTGCGAATTTTTGTGCAGTGCTTCCAATTGATGACAATATTTTACTGTATTAATATTGACAATGTACATTGAAAATTGCAATGCCAAAAATGTTAGAGGACCATCTTTCCAATCTAACACATAGACACACACACGCACACACATACACACACACACGCACAAACACATACACAAAACACGCATGCTCACACGCACGCACACATATGTATGTGGAAGTACGTATGTATACGTGGGGATATGTATATATGTATAAGCGTATATATAAGTTCTGTGTACATATGTATGTATGCATGGATACATCCCTCCGCTTGTGTACATCCATGCACACGGGCGCACACGCGCATGCGCATATATCAATGCAGTAACCAAAGTACAAATGATTTTTCTAAGTTATTACCGAAATACATGGATAAGAATATAATGCATAAGATCATGTATATTATTTATTAAAATCATACACTTCAAACAGTGCTCTAGGTGCACTGTATGCTGCAATACCGTAACAGAGATTGAAATTGGAAATCTCTGGAAGTATGGTGCATTAGTTATATTCTTTTGTATCTAGCTCAAGCATTACAACTTGGGAATAACATAAGGGAATTACAGAATATTTTCAAGATGCATGTTTTTGATTACATAGAAGATGACATATACATCCATATAGGCATACATATGTACATACATACATGCTTACATATGTATATACATGAAAACATCTCTCTCTCTCTCTCTCTCTCTCTCTCTCTCGCCCTTTCTCTTGATATATATGTATATATATATATATATATATATATATATATATATATATACGTGTGTGTGTGTGTGTGTGTGTGTGTGTGGAAAATGTATGTGTGTGGGTGTGTGGTATATATATATATATATATATATATATATATATATATATATATATATATATATATATATATAAAGAGATGCTAGACTAAAGAGGCTGAGTGATGAGTAGCTTGCTTTCCAGCCTCATCGTTCCAGGTTCAGTCCCACTGTGTGGCACGTAGGGCAAATGCCCTCTACTATCGCCTGGGGCCGACAATAGCCTTGTGAGTAGATTTGGTAGACGGAAACCGAAAGAAGGCCGTCGTATATATATATATATATATATATATATATATATATATATATATATATATATATATATATATATATATATGTGTGTGTGTGTGTGTGTGTGTGTGAGTGTGTGTGTGTGTGTGTGTGTTTGTTTGTGTGTGTGTGTGTGTGTGTGTGTGTGTGTTTATGCGTGTGTTTTTCTCCTCACCATCGCTTGAACTTAAGGGGAGCAGATGATGTACTTTTTGCGTAGCTGAGAGAGTAAGGATCCTAAAGAATTCGCTTGACCGGGTGGTGGGGGCTTCTCACACTCCAAGAGTGAAAGATTTAATCGGTGCGCCCATGAGAGGAAATTCATAGTGAAAGCATGATGATACACGCTTTGTGACTAGTGAGGAGAAACCGTGCGTAGAGTAACTCTTTACGGATGCAACCGGAACCGGTCAAAGAGGATGTCGCTTTGCATAATTTCTACTTAGTTATTTTTCTATAAGCCTGACTGACCAATTCTGAATTCCTATCTCCAGTCGTGTTCGGTCAACAGTTCTGATGCGTCGTTTATATCGTTAAGAGCATAAAATGTGCGAAACCGATGGTAACTCCGTGACCATTCATAACAAACATCTACATTAAATATTGTATATAAATACATACCTACAATGATTTTGCAATTTTCTTGGAATAAATTAAATTAAGATTTAATTAGATTTATAATCACAATGTGTTTTCAATTTTATTAAGGAGAAAAAAGATTTTTGGTTTACTTCTAATATTACAGCAGTACTTTTTTATGACTATTATATGTTTAATAACTGAATGCAAATTACCAGACGATGTTATACGAGTGATCTAAATTTATCATCGGAGTCAATGATTCTGAATGTAATTCATCATTTTTAGCTATATAATTTGAGTCAATTCCCATGAGGTTACCATTACTCGCGAGTAAGCTTTTAAGAAAGTATTTTGTCTGCGTAATTAATTTGGTTTTACAAGGACAGACACAGGCACAGACACGCAGACACACACAGACACGCAGACTCACACAGACACCGACACAGAAACAGACTAAGACACGGATTGACAGACATACACACAAACACACCACACACACACAAACACGAACACTTATACACATGCACACACCTATCTATATTGTGTATGAGTGAATGAAAAAGAGAGATAGGGTGTGATACAGCGACAGAAATCTTTAATACGTAGGAACAAGTAATTGAGAATCGTAGTTTGTTCAGATGTCAAATGTGCTTTCATAAGTTGTTTCTGGTGAAGTCAATGAAAGAGGAAGCATGCAAAATCATGCGTTGATTTTGATGTACTTCCTTTGCTAAGAGGAACGTAACTTATCTAGTAGACCCACTATCAGATCCCGCTTCCTTAATGACTGCCCAGACGGGTTTTCAGACAAAATGTTTCTATAGAAAGTGGATAGGTAGATGAATTGTTAAAAAGACAGCTGGATCATTCCTTCAAATATAAGATGCTACCATCCGTAATGGCTATAAGTGACCTAAAGAAAGCATATATCTGTTGAAGGATGAAATTTTATTAAGCCGACGCAATTAGCAATAGACATATCTCCTGTGGGGGCAGATTATAAGGAATCAATTACGAAATTCTGATATTGAACATGGCAGCTCAATACTTGTGAACGGATGGGAAGCTGAACTAGGAGGGAATATACTCAAAGCAAAACGGTTCTATGGGGGTTGAATAATAAAAACCTTGAGCAGAGGAGTGATTATACGGGTATCACTTTTGGAGACTGGAACAATTTCATATATCTATGACACTACATACTATAAACAATGCAGTTTTGACAACAAATTTACAGAGGTGGAGGATCTGGGAATAAACAAGGGAAACTGTGATCTCGGTTACCGCTGCTGTGCATACCGCTCTTGCCCTTGCTGTACTTATTAGTTGCAATCGCACCACCCACAGCTATTGCCACGGCTCATGAGTCCGCACATGTTTCGTAAGGTTGCTGGTATCACGGGAGGTAATGCAACTCACGAAGCGAGCTCCATAAACACAGATTCAGCCGCAGATCATCTGATTTCATAATTATTGCACAAAATGCACTTTTTAATCTTCAGTGCAGGCATATTGAAGAAACATAAAAATGAACATATACATGTGTGTATACACACACACACACACACACACACACACACACACACACACACACACACACACACACACACACATATATATATATATATATATATATATGAGCTACGTGAAGGGTATACGTGTCTGTGAAGTGCTCAGCCACTTGCATGTTAATTTTAATTTCCTGAGCAGGTTGTTCCGTTGATCGAATCAAATGAAACCCTCGTCGTGGTAACCAACGGAGCTCCCCGATACATATATATATATATATATATATATATATATATATATATATATATATATATATATATATATATATATATATATATATATTATATACATATATATATATATATATATATATATATGTGTGTGTATATACACACACGCACACACACATGTATGTATATATTTATATTCGTTATACAATGAATGATAGATCTGTATGTGAAAAATTTACTTATCAACGTTATGTGCTTATGCATATTTTATTAGATAATATTTGCGATTTTATGTAAAGATTATTAATCAGTGTAGACCATTCCAAATAATACCTGCGATGACCTCTCTTTACGAGGTCTAACTCAGGATCCGTGAAATAATGTTTGTGGAATACAAAAAAGAAAAAAAAACAAAAGAAAAGAAAGAAAATGAGATATTTCTTCACATTGTGACAAAGCTTTATTGCATTTAGTATATTTTACATGCTGAGGCACATGTGTCAAAATCATAATGCCATCTGAAATGAACTACAAGTCTCCTTCATATTCATTAGCATTTTCTCTATAGAGCTACGCTGCTTAGCAAATATATTTCATGTAAATTTCATTATCCTATTCAACGTTGTGCTTGCACGCTTTTTGGAACTTTGTGTGGTGTGTGTAAAAATGAGAAATATTGAAGATGTAAAACAAGATTTATTTTACAGAACAGGAACATATATAAAATTTGAAATATATTCAGACAACCATAATGTGATATACGTTGAACAATTGATAATTACCTCGTGAAAGAAAAGAAAAAAATGTTAGTTATGTTAAAAAGTTTTAACAAAATGCGGTGATCTGCTGAGGTAATGAAAACTATATTATTTCAAGTAGAAATTGATATATTCTGTAAGCAAATTAGAATAAGTGAAATGAAATCAAAATAAACCTGAAAGAATTTAAAATAATCTCAGCGTAAATTAAATCATATTTTCGAATATATAACACAATCAAATGATATTTCTATCATTATTATGTAACGGATAACAAAGTATAGTTACAAAACTCCTAGATAAGTTAATGGAGATTATCATTTTTAGAAAAGTTACACTGGCTGTAAATGTTATTGATTCAATGAATTCATATTCTCGTATAGAAGACTTGTCATATCGTTTGTTGCGTTAGAGTCAATCGATGCATGGATCATAAAATTCGAAAACAATCTACGCGTTGGTAAGTGTTCACATTCTATCTCTATACTCTAGACTTTATCACCGTCATCTTCGTGAGGCGAATGTGATGCACCACCCCTATTTTGAAAACCTGATATGAATAGATAATGGATTTGATGACCAGTTGTTGAGTTACAGTCAGTGTGTACTTCAGAGATTGAAGTGTAAATTTAAACTTAGTATGAACCTTACTTGTATCCCTATATTGCAACTCTTAAAATACTGGTAATTGTAATCTGAAACACGCTGCGTTCATAAATGCGGCATTACTGGGTTGAGGGAAATAATGCAGTCAATTTTAAATTCCATTTCTCCCCGCAATTCAAACGTCTATTACGGTATGTATCTATACGCATTTTATTATTATTATTATTATTATTATTATTATTA
>NC_142930.1:142380476-142400476 GCF_046866305.1 Octopus bimaculoides
ACGTAATACAGCAAAGAAAGGAATAAAGTCTTGAATATCTCACATGTGAGGAATCGATGCTAGATGTGTCCAAACAATTTCAGTGATTAAAAATTCTCACATCTTCCAACATCTGTCTCTCATTTATCAAATATATGTATATATATATATATATATATATATATATATATATATATATATATATATATATATATATATATATATATATATATATATATATATATATATATATATATATATATATATATATATATATATATATATATATATATATATATATATATATATATATATATATATATATATATATATATATATATATATATATATATATATATATATATATATATACATTTTTGTGTAAATAATGAATGTCTGGTGATGAGATTATTTAATGCTGAAATATGGATATAGAAACGCGGCCCATTGCTGTCCATCTCCAATTAACAAATGTTTCATAATACAGGTGTTAATATTGACTATTCCAAAAAATTTATTATGGCTAAATTCATTCTTTTGCTGATTTTGGCAAGGAAAAAATGTTAAGGCGCCAACAAGTCTGCGTAATTTCATATCAACTCCACCGATAACGATGACAACTAAACAGAATGGAAACCTCAGATTTAACAAGTATGAAACTAGACTCAGTTTTGTTCTAGCAGTGTTAAAAGTTAGAATATATTTGGTGTCAAGATGAACTTACGTTAACCAACATAATGTTCTACAATCCCGAAAGCACAAGCTACTGATATATAGTATATAGATATTAGCGTCAAATCAAGAAATATTATTTACAAAACAGCAGACTGACAATGTGTTTAGTTTGGTTATATGCAGCTTACAATGTTACGTGATATAATATTATCTAGAGAATACTACAGGAAAAATAGTAAACACAGGTGAAAGAGATGTGTATGCATTGTAAATTTAATAACGACTATAAATGATAGATAAATGCAAAGAGGCGGCAAAAATTTATATGATCAACTTTTGTTTCTGTACGTCAGGCTGAGATTTGTCAAAAATGTTGTTTATTTGCTAGAGAAATACGAACGAAACAATAGGTAATATAATATTACACGCTTAAACTTTATTAAAGAGAATACTGTGAATATTGTGTGAGGGTGAGGAAATGCATCACCAAAGGAAAAGAAAACCCTCAAATAAAATGTACACCAAAAGAAATGTTAGAGAAGTATTTCACCATTAATTTTGTTTATATTTTGGCACGAAAGACGTCGATGTAAATAATGCAGGCAATGGTGTCGTATATTTCGAAGCTGTTGTAAAAATGAGAAATTAACTTCAACCAAGGGTTGCTTGATTTACACAATATTGTAGAAGACAGGACAAGGTTGGTTAACGATGACTTACATAAAATATATCGATAAAGGCACGATTCTAATATAACAGGGGCTCTTTTGCAATATTTTTTCTGAAGGATTTATATAATTTAATGCTCAAACTATGGTTAATGAATATAACTTTAACTATACTTAAGTTAGAAGTATGAGTTATTTTTAGGTTAAAGCTAATGTGAAGGTGATATTCTTTGATATATTATCTAACGCAAGTGCACATCTATAATATGTTATAGAAAAATGTCGTTTCCTTAAATGTCAAAATTAATATAAGTTTTTTTTATATCTGCGTTTACTCCTTCAAGCATTTTGCACATATTCACATCAACTTCGCCTTCGTGTGAATATATGCATAACATCGTTCGAAATCTGCACTTTCAGACAATCCGATAGATAGATAAGATATCTTGGGTCATTTTTGTTAACCCAGGTACACATACTCTTATGAAGCATTTCAGTTATCGACAAATGAATTATGATATTTCTATTGCTATTATCTATGTTACTGTAGTTCTTATAAAATTTATGGTCCCAAAATTTCCCGTCAGTTTCTCTGTTTCTCTGTCTGTACCTTTCTCTGTGTCTATCTCTGTCATTCTTTGTCTCATCATTAGCTCTCACCACGCCTAGGGTTAATCTCATCTCACCTTGCCAGCTTATAAGATCACCGTTGAAATAAATGCTGGTTTCATGAACGATAGTGTGAGAATTGTAAATAGTACGGGTGGCTAATTCGCACTTTAAAGCTAACGTGCGTAAACAGGGGATTCTGATAATATAGGCACCCCCCCCCCCACACATATTTATATATATATATATATGTGTGTGTGTGAGTGTGTGTCGACCAATATATGTCTTACAGTTAGTGTAAAATTATGGAAAAATAATGTTATCTATTAAGTTTTCATAGCATATGATATCTTATACCCATATAAATGCAAACGAGTGACAGAAATATTAAGAATTCATATGACATATTTAATTAACTGCATAATATGTTCACGTTCCTTTAACCCTAAAACCAAATGGAGTTTGTAAGGATGTAGTAAGGAAAATATTGTAAAGAACATTGAATGAACATTCATCTTGCCAAAAGGTTCTTAAATAAATATCTTTACAAAAAACAAGCATAATCCCAGTTTCTCAAGAGAAAATGAAATCTATCGGTCAGTGCTCCGATAGAGACATCGAATCAGTATCGATTTCGTTCTAATTCAGCGAAATGTTAGTATTCAAAGATGATTATATTGATATGGAGCGCTGTGGGACATGCATGAGTACCATGCTGATATTATCAATACACATGAAAGTAGAATAAAGAAATCGCTTCCTGTACACGACAATTTGCCGGTAGATGTCTTCCACCACGACGGCACAAGCCCATCATTGGTGGGCAGATCTCATATCGCATGATATAATCTCACGTATCATCATAGAAAATTTTAATGTATTATTGGTTAAAATCGGGTCAAAAGACCAACGGAATAGATTTTCCTATTGCATAACTTTAGTCTCTCATTAATAATACAACGGATACATACGATCGACTAAATTAATCACTCGTAATAAACTGACATTGATAGTCGTTAATTAGTCACGCTTATTATCTAATATATGACAAGCTCAAACATTTTCATAATCGCAATATGTCAAATCCGTAATATATAATTTCATAGTATAATTCTGTAAAAGCTTTACGCTGCCAAGAAGAGCCCACAGTAATTTTGATGAATATACAAACATGCGCATGCACTAACGCATATATTATCAGATAAACGTGATATTACCTGTCTCTGGTAACATGTAACTCAGTGTAGCCTCGGGAATCGAACTTACTACCTCATGATTGTAAGTAAGCCCAACACTCTAACACCAAACCAACGCACACACATACACCTATGCAGGAATAAGAGATTGTGACGTTAGGAGGGAAGGTATTTTCAGTGGTAAAGTATAAAGAATACGGTATGTATAATGACAAGGATTCAATTGTTGTGGCGACGAAAGATCAATTACGTACCAGTTGCGTACTGGGGTCGATCTAATCGACTGGGCCTTTCCTCCAAAATTTCGGGCCCTGTGCCTAGAGTAGAAAAGAATTATCAGATAGCCAAAGGAAGTGGGGGTAGTATTTCATGATCGTAAGCAACACAGAATAAATCTTTAGGCAATAGCAGTTTAGGATAAAGATTTGTGCATGGTGTGTGGCCGAGAAAGCGCCAAACCGAGTATTAGGAGTACGTTTATAGGGTGTAGAAGTAAACAGATGAGAGAGGTAACTTCAATGGTTTATAATAGTAGCAGCTTAAGAATATATAATTAGTAGATTCGAATGTAGTAAAGTATAACGTATGAAGATAAATTAAATAAAATAGATTAAATAAATGCATTAAATAAATTGATTAAATAAGACATAGGCATGTTGTGAGTAGTTCCTTTCCAACCATATGGTTCCAAGTTCCGTTCCACTGTGTGGATAGCCATTTCAGTTGGTAGGCTGTTCGACAAAGGTTGGCTTCCAGGTCGAATAAGATTTTTTCATTCGGCTGTTGGCTCAAGATAATTTTAGGGCCCAGACTGAGAAGTTCTAGTTCTTCATGGGAGAGTGATCCACTCAACACTGTGACTAGGGTTTCCGTTGTTGATAGTGTGCTGGCGTCCTCGGTGTTAGTGTTATCTTGTTCGGTGGAGTGTCCTGTTCATCCATGTCGGTGTAATAGGCCGAGTTGTGTCGGTATTTGGTACAAAGAAACTGGATTTAAGTTTTGGGCGTTTCTTCGCTTGGTCAACGCAGTGGTGGTAGCTTCGGTCAATAGCTGTGGTTGTTCTTCGGTATGTATGTTCCATGGGTGGATATTATTTCTGTGAATTTGCGCATGTGCTCATGTACTTGGTGGTGCGGATGATGTATGATATTGTTTTATGCCACAGGGTCTATGTGGGTAACACAACAAGACCGTTACACATCCGCCTCAAACATGGGAGCCTCCTCCTTTAGAAAACATCGAGACAGATGCCGAAACACCGACAAAAGCATAACAGTCACAATTGAAGCCACTGAAAGAAATAGGGCTAATTTAAGAATTAAGGAAGCTAAACTTATACACACACTAGGGCCCCAAATTAACAACAGGTTGGAGGTTGGTAATCAATATATTATTTAGCTACATCTGGATGCTTCTAGGTTCATTCTTGATAGCATGCTCATATATTGTTTATAACAAAAAAAGAGGGGGGAAAAAGGAGAAAGGAAAACAGAAGAGAAGCTGCTCGTATAACACATAACTTAGAAGCAGGGCTAAGGATGTGGTAGTGCACACGAGATTGAGACATGGCCGACCTCACGCACTTCTCATGAGGAATTCCGGAAGGAGCTTCGTGAGACCGCTACTGAGAAGCTTCCGAAAAAACAAAACAAAACAAAGAAAAGCCGTCGAGAAACCGATTATAACAGCGACTCCATCAAATCAAATCCATTGTTCGTATTATAGTGCATTGTTGTGTCATTCAAAATATTTTATTCTTTACATATAAAGTTGAAATTTACAGAAATTTATATATATATATATATATATATATATATATATATATATATATATATATATATATATATATATATATATATATATGTATATGTATATGTATTTATATGTATATATGTGTGTATTTATATAGTTGCATATATATGTATACATATACATGCATATGTATATGTATAGAAATGTGACAGTATATATACATACATATATATATATGTATATATATACATATATATATATATATATATATATATATATATATATATATATATGTGTGTGTATATGTATATGTATATGTATCGTATATGCATACATACTTGTGTGTATATGTGTATATACATGTATGCATATGTATATATATATATATATATATATATATATATATATATATATATATATATATATATCGATAGAATAAGAATATATATATCGATAGAATAAGAATATATCGATAGAATAAGTCTAGGTGGAGATTTCTTCAACTAAAAGGCGATGCTCCAACATGGCCACACTCAAATGACTGAAACAAATAACAGAATAAAAGAGCATTATCTATACACATGTGTGCATCTCTATCCCTCTCTCTCTCTCTCTCTCTCTCTCTCTCTCTCTCTCTATATATATATATATATATATATATATATATATATATATATATATATATATATATATATATATATATATAGCGTCAGGCCGACCAAAGCCTTGTGATTGGATTTCATATACGGAAACTAAAAGAAGACTGTCGTGTACATTGTGTATGTGTGTGTATCTGTGTGTTTGTGTTTGTGCCCCCACCATTGCTTGACGCTGATAGAATAAGTACTAGGCTTAGAAAGAATAAATTTTGTGGTTGATTTGCCCGACCAACGGTGGTGCTCCATTCATGGCCGCAGTGATGTGACCGAAACAAGTAAACCAATAAAAAGCTATGCCATCTTAATCCCGAGCAAGGCCGGGTATCTCTACTAGTACACACAAACATACACACACATACACACACACACACACACACACACACACACACACAGAGAAATCCTTGTCAGGCAACTTGGAGAAATCCATGTGACCTTTGTTTCTTAAATTACACTGACATTTGTTTGTGTTTTAGCGTTATATACACGGCTGTTTGCAAACTTATTTGGGTTAAATGATTTTGCAAACTAGTATCCCCGGTAAGTAAATTTAGAAATTGAACGCAAAATCAATATTGATCAAATATACATGATATTAAATGTCTGTGTAATTCTTCAAAGAGTTTTAGTATTGTAATTGGATATAAACTTGCATTAACCTTTGCTCAGATCTTTGCAGCTGCGTCGATATGGATTCTAATAACAGTCATTTCTGAGAGATTCAATGTGGATGAAATACACTGATCCTGTTAAGTGAAACCTTTCACAAAGTTTATAATCTTTCTTTTAGAAAATTTTTTTTTTCTTTTATTCCTTCTCTCTTCAATAAGTTAACGATAAAACAGATTAGTTACTTAAATAGTATCGCCATTCTAAATATGCTCACACACAACCATGCTAAAAGCACACATACCACATATATATATATTTACATGCATTTAATGTGTGTGCGTCTGTGAGCGTCGACATACTTTGACTTTCTTTTAGATATCGCAGACAAATTCTTTCTAACGCAAAGCACATAAATGTGTTTACGTGTCGACGTTTGAAATTATGTGTTGAAGTTTTACTCAACGGATCTACTGCGCATAGCCATGTGTCCAGCTTTTTTGTTAATAAGATGAATTATTTGTTCAATGTACGTGATATCTGAAGACATTAGATCAATTAATAGCGATAGTTTGGTGTAATTTGGCTACAATATTCTGCATAAATCTCACGAGAGATTTCGTATACATTTTGTGTTTCTTTTGGAAGAAAAATAGAACAAATACACGTAAATTCTAAATTGATAAAGATAGAAACCTGATGCGAATTATTCAGGAGGAAAATTGGGAATCGAATACTTTCTCGCAAGATTTCGTGATTATAGTGTTATAATTTTCTTTGACTATATTGTACGAATTTTCGTAACAAAATTTACAAAGAATATATACCATATTACAGATTTGATATGCCATTCCCACTAGCATTCTAATCGCAGAGATACAACGAGCCGAAATGTACATGTTTGTAATTGTCACCAATTCTGCTCATAGACATATATATGTAAATACGTAGGAATATATCAATGCATGCATATATATATATATATATATATATATATATATATATAATATAATATAAGGTTTTAGCTCACATGTGATCTAAACGATTAGGTATGCCAGATAAGTGCAGTAACGGATTACTGGGGCTCCAAGGTTATAGCCGAGACGGTACTTATGGAGCCATTGCAGACTTCTAATGCAACGTATATATAATATTTTAGACAGGACAGCAAACGTTAAGGCATGGCAAGCATCAGAAGTCACATATTATTATAGGAAGAAATTCAAAATCTTACAGCAGTTTCTGGGATATCCCCGAGTATTGGGTATTCCATATTCAACTTCACTAGCCAGCCACGTACACGATCTAATTAATAAAAAAAAAACACTATAAACTTACTTGGGCTATAATAGACTTGTGTACCCCATATCAGGGCCAACACTCAAGTTATAGACTTTGCTTATAAGAAGCACTCAAAATTCTAACCTACACCTCTCCACCATTGCTTAATAAATGCAGCGAGGCCTTCACTACGCTTAAGCATAAACTCTTCCGCACTTGTAAATTGTTTCATAAATCTAAATGTAAACTCACATACCGCCACCAATAGCACCCATATGCAAACCCTTACGATCATTAACACATACCCCTTCTATACCTCTATAACTCTTAATTCTACCTTATGTCTTACCTCATTTCTATCTACCTTACTCCATCACACTATGAGAAAAATATTACTTCTTTAATTTATCCTTAATTTACTTTTAAATCTTAACCTAATAAATCCCCTAATATAAACCCCCTAACTCTAATTCCCACTCATAAATAATTTAACCTTCAGCTAGCTCTTCCTTTATCAACTATATACATGCCCATAGTCCCATTGCGAAAAATAACTCTACAGCCACTGACCTTAGCCAGAACGGACACAAGCAATTACAACTAAATTTCCTCTTCAACAACTTTAGACTAAGATTTCCAGACATCAGTTACTGTTTTTAAATTCCTTTGGTCTTGCTCTATTTTTCTTACCCTATCTTTCTCTCTGTTATCTTCTCTCCTCTCTCTTATCTTCTCGGCTACCCCGTACACAATTCTTATAGCTATGCACTTATTTTTTATCCTATAGCCAATCCATAAAACACCCCACCTCACTCTATCTACCTCTCTTTCTATTTCTTTTCTTGTATTTATTTTTACCACTTAATTGTTGCCATTCTGTTATTGAACGCGCCTGTTTCTTGGGATGTCTAATATATCAGGAGTTTAAACCACTTGGATATACACAGGATTGCACCTACAGACTTAAGTTCATGGATCTACGCAGGATTTCACCTAAGATTCAAGTTCTGGTTTCTATAACTTCAGAAAGTTGAATTATGAACAATTATGCTTCTTTTTCTTCTTTCTTTCCGTCTCCTTATTATTTTACTCCCTTCCTCTATGTCGTCATCTTATTAATATATACCATTCTCATGTTTCCTATACTTTCCCTATTTGTCTCCGATGACGGAATATCCCATATTTGAGGATATCCCCAAAACAGATGTAAGATTTTGAATTTCTTCCTATAATAATGTTGTATTCGACTTGAGATGTTTCTTTTGCCTTTTTAACAATTATATATAAGCTCCGAATGACCCCTCCATGCTTTTTCCTGTTCCTTTTTTTTTTGTATCATCTAACTGTCCGAATGTTTTGTTGTCGCCTGTTACGCTCTTGTTCCAATTATGTTTTTTTTTTGTGTATGAAGTTCACAGATGAAAGCCAGAGTTTTCCATGTAGAATATAGTAGTGCTCAAGAAATTCAAGCTTAGATTTCGATGCTTTGCAGTGGATCATTCCATAAGATAAAGTAAGACCAAAAGAGGGACCAAGTTGAGCGGGTATAGAGGCAATTGTGCGTATAAAACAAATTAGATACATCAAATATATTAAATATATTAAACATCATCTAAATATATGTATATGTGTATACATGCAAAAAGAGGTGAAGCAAAGAGTGGAAACTTTCAGACGATGAATATTTATGTATAGATATATAGACAATTTTATTAATAGCTGCAACTTCACAGAGTACAAACGATAGAGAAAATATGATTATACATAAAGATTCATCATATGAAAGTTTCCACCTTTTGCTTCCTCGTATTTTGCATGTGTACATATACACATATCTTGTATCTGATGTTTAATACCTTTAATATATTTGATATGTCTAATTTGTTTTGTCCGCATAATTGCCTCTCATATTCTCTTCCTCTCTCTCTCTCTCTCTCTCTCTCTCTCTTTATATATATATTTATATGTATAGACGTCAATATATTTTCACTTCCTTTTCTGTGGCAGTTGATTTATTTTGTTTCGGGTGAAGATATTGTAAGGGCTGTTTCGAATATTCTAAGTCGAAGAATCGATCAACTAAAAAGAAATTGAACATTAAATGCTACCGCCTGCATATCTGAAGCAGCAGTAGACCTATGATAAATAAATAAAAGTATATAAAGCGCTATTTCTATCTTTAATATAATATATTACACACACTCTGTCTCTCACACGCACGCAGACGTACACACACACACACACACACACACACACACACACACACACATACACACACACACACACACACACACACACACATATATATATACACATATATATGCAAGGTGTAAAGACACTGAAGATTCATATAGACGACGTGGCAAAATTATGCATTGAAAATATGTGTAAAAAATATAAAAAAGGGAAGAGAAATGACTTCGTTTCATATAGTTTAATATCTTTTTTATAAATACATACATATATGCATGTCGTGAAATCCAACCGGTTTTCGCAATTTAAATTAGCTTTTCAAGGGACATTGTACAGTAATTAGTTCTCGTGACAAAGGGGTTTCGTCATTTTGGATGTTTGAAGAATAAGAAGAATGAGTTTAGAGAGTAAACCAAGGGAGCAACAGGCGGCAAGGGAGACAACTGCCTCCTTAGTAGAATTTTTTGAAAATGGTCAAAGTTGTATATTAAGGTGTGATCTGTACTTTTGCATGAACATGTTTTCCCTCTTTAGGCGTTCTTGTACTGAGATTGAATCTTTGCGTTGGTATAATGGGAAGATACGAAAATTCGGCGTTTTTTTACTTGCGCATCTGTCGATGTGTCCGCTCAGTGCTATCTGCCAGTATTAAGCTCCTTTGACCCACAAAATTATGACGACAACCTAGGCAGGTTAGGACATGTTAGGCAGGTTAGTCATGTGGAATGTTCGTGTAGAGGTTGATGAAATCGAAGGAGACTGATAGAGCTTCTTCGTTGTGGGATGTTGGTAGATGCTCTAGCATGTCCAGATCGTCTCTTATGAAACTTAATGTATTTGAGGAAAGGTTTTAAACATATGTCTATAAAGTTGCTTAGGCGGTGTTTCACAGGCTGGGCCAGCAATAATAGGCTTTAGTTTTAAGTCTTCTGGTGTTGGAATATTTAAGTATAGACCTGGGTTTGATTTGCAGGCAACGATAGACTATTCTTTTCATAGTTTATCTCACGAATGGTTTAATTATCCCCAGCCATATTTCAAGTTCAGCTGTCATTAATCTGACGTTAAATAATGAGCGAACGTTTTACATTGAATAGGAAATAATAAAATCTTCAACCTTAAGAGGTAATGGGACCATCATAAGTATCGTCTTTAGAGGTTTTATACGGGGCTCAACTCGAGACCGGGGTGAGAATAGACTTCAGAGAGGTGAGGAACAAGTATTTTCTTCCTAAATTGTGTGAAGTAATGACGATGCTTTTCAGTATTAGTGTTCTATTTGCAATTAACATGACGCCGGTATCTATTTGAGACCATTCATACTAGACATAATTTTAAAGAAATACAGTATATCAAGAGAAGGTATTTAGTTTATAGTCATAAGTATACGTATCTGTCGAAACCTACGCATACACATCCAAAAAAGAATATTTTCGGTTTGTAGTCCTGGTCTTTTTAATCAACTTGCCATCTATGGTCCCCCACAAAGTTAAGAGATCATCATATTAATGTTTATATCTATATATCTGTCCTTTGACATCCCTCTCTAAATCTTACTGGTCTGAGAATGTATGTACTATCATTATTCAAAATACTTTTATTCACGGTAATTTAATTTTCTTTTATTTTCAGATCCTAATCGTATTCTATTATACAAAATTCTCATGCATCTATTTGTCATTTATACATTAATCATATCATCCGAATGCATACTAAATTAAGATATAAGATTACATCATTTTAGATTGCCTTTATCGGAACTCCTTAAAATAAATGAGTTATATAGTTTTCATATGACATCTTTATCCTTAAGTTGCAGCTGTTTAAGCTTGTAACAATGAACCCGTTTATTAATCCGAGACATACAGATGCTGAACATAGAAAGATGTCTGTTACACGAGGGCAATTCAATGAAAGCAAATTGTATACCTAATGTATATAATTTCGTTTAGGGTAAATTTCCGATGAAATAAGCTTCTATATAACATAGAAAGGTGAAAAACATACATGTTTATTATACATTATTAACCTAACACCAAATCAGTGAATAAATCACGCTTTGTAATAATGTCTTGCATTTAATTGCAATTTGAACTAGAGACGGAAATAATTTTATTTATTTATTGTAACATATTTTAGTCCCTAAGAATGAATTAAATAATAAAGATCATTCTATATTGATGTTGGGAAAAAGGCACATTTCAATTCAGTACAGCACGCGAAATAATCAGGAATAAGTTTTGGTGCATCTTCATTTGATATTTCTTTTCGAGTGGTAGAGTGTAGTACGGTGATTAGACTACTAGTTTCAAGAACGTTAAGATGAGTTTTCGAGTTTTGGACTGAAGGATTTTTTTTTTATTCGCACTCACCTAAACATCCCATCGTCTCGGATAATTTCATGTCAGCTTCTTTGTGATATACAGTGAAATATTATCTCGTCATTGACCTAAATATCAATTCCAAAAATTTGCAATCTTTACATATATCATAAATGTATGTAAATACATTTAATGTGAAATTTGAAATTTTAGCTGTATCATATGGCTGACTGTTTGGTCTGGCATAAATGATAAACTAATGTTCTAAACTTTCGGTCTCAACTATATATTTAATAAACGCATATCTGTCTCTCCCTTAGGAGGAACGGCACGAGCAGTATTTAATATCCTGTTCATAATTAGTAGAAGAAGAAATGTTTCATATTCGGCCTTATATAACGTACGATTTCAATGGGAATACTAGAATGAATATATATTTATATGTCGTAGAAGTATCCGTCTTATATATATAATTTCACACATAAATCCACAGTTATATTCTTGTAAATCATATACGTACGTTCGATAATTAGATTAAATTACCCATTGTCCGTAGGTAATATCCAGACATTTCCAATGTTATACATAAGAGTTAATCTACCAAGTGTTCTGAAATCGAAAATAAATGACTCTAAGTGTGATTTTAGCTTTTAAAATATAAACTGTAAAGCTTGAAACATTGAAATAATCACAAAATATGTGACATTTCATTAGCACACAAAAGAGTTTTAAAATCTTTTCTTGATTAAATATCGATATTAAATATTATAAGGTACAAGGCTGATTTCTTATATTGGCAAAATTTCACAAATAATTAGAAACGGTGTATGGATAATACTAACGAATATTTAAATCTGTATGTATAAGAGACGTAGCAAACTGCTTCAAGGCACATTGTTAGGAATCGTCTAGTATCTAATAGCTCATTGATCACAACTTCTGTAAAATCCAAAGCAAAGTCGAATGTGAAGTACACACGATAAGATAAATGCTCTAATGCAGGTGATAAAAAAAGATTAAGTTCAATAAAAAAAAAAACATTTTTCACCACCTCACCTCCATCACCATCATCTTTTTCACCACCATCATCATCGTTACCATTCTAGTTTTCAGTAACAAACATCAGTCCAAGCTGCTTGTCAAGTTAATTGTAAACAACCTAAAATTGTGAAATGAATTAATGAAAGAGAAAGTATCAGCTTCGTCAAAATTGCACGATAGTTTATGAGAGAATAGTTGTTTAACAAATACATTCTTGGAATATTTAACATCTTCAAACATTTAACATTTTGTGTTCTAATCCATGAGATTTTACAAATTGTACAATATGGTTTTCAGTATTCTTTTCTTTAAATTTACGATAAATGATTGCAATATATGGAGCCTTGATTAGTAGATTTCAGGAAGAAATCATTTCATATATCAACTTCAACAGTTGTACCAAAGAAGATGAGGCTCAGCAAATGCAAATGCAACATATGAATGCAAATCACAAGATGTTCTAGGATTACAATCAAATATATACGCTAATTTCCCATTAATTTCACCCCGGAATAATGTGAATTGAATTAAATCAATTAGATGCCCTGCTTAGTATGGAAGAGTCATTAATCGAATAAATTATGAGATAAATCAATGTTTTTGTTTTTAATGAATTTGAATAAATGAAGTCCAGTGAAACATTTCCTATTACACAGTTGCACGCGAAATAAAATCAACGTTGAAAGTGCACGTGGAAAGCAATATATTATGATTATCTTGACTCCATTTGCCCAACAAAAAAAAAAAAAAAACTAAAATGTTAGCCTGGCATTAGCTACCATTTAGCGCCATGACTTTTGATATTACTAGAATATATTTCAACATTATTCATAAGTTAGAAATATAAAATATCGTTCACACGGCACATACAATTCTATATGTGAGAAAGCTAATGTGAGTAAGGGATGAGAAAAACAGAGTAAAAGGCTTGAAGGTTCGAAACATACAAATACTGAATACGTTGATAAACTGGCATACAGCCAGACCATCTGATTGATACCCTGAAAGTTAAAGGATTTCCCATTCTGAATATGTGTAGATTGTCATATAGTATAAGCAACTGTTGGACTTTCAATCAGCATTCCAATCGTTTCTACGTTCTGATATACACAAAATAAGGAACGGAGAAACCTAAAATATACCAAGATACCAATAGAGTAAATTGAATCTATGAAAATACAAACTTATTATCCTCAATGCCCATATATTTTAACTTATTTGAACACAAGTCTTCAATCTTCAAGTTACAAATGAGGTTCATGGGGAAAAGAAAGCTGATGCAGGTCGGATTCGCAGACAGCCAGAGCAGTAACCTCCATATTATATGACCAAACATCAATTTTCAAGAAAGTAGATTAGAAATAATTGCACTCATGCGTGTGATTTAAGAAGTAGGTGATAAAAAAATTAAGTTCAATAAAAAAATTACATTTTTCACTACCCCACCTCCATCACCATCATCGTTTTCACCACTATCATCATCATCATTCTAGTTTTCAGTAACAAACACCAGTCTAAGTTGCTTGCCAACCAAGAACATTTTTCACTTCATTTCAGGTTTGTTGCTTGTTTCATATCTATCTGCTATCTGCCGATGCATTATCAACTCCGACAACTGATGTTTAACATTCCCCTCCGCTAAATATTTTATATTTACCTCTCTCTCATTTTCTCTCTACCTTTATCCCTTACCTCAACAGATTTTTAACCATTTCATTCCCCTCTTCACGTCATTATCATTTCTCTCTCTCTCTTCTCTGGATCTCAGTCTCAAAATAACTGCCTCTCTCTGTGTCTCTGTTTCTCTCTCTGTCTCTGTTTCTCTCTCTGTCTCTGTTTCTCTCTCTCTAACTATCTATCTGCCTTTCTTTAACTTCACTACCAGACCGTAACCATTCGGTTAAACATTGAATTTCTAACTTACTTTCTCTATACTTCCCCGTTCAGCTATCTTGTCTATCACGTAATCATGCAATAACGATTAATTCTTTATCTTTCGCTCTTCGCTTCACCATTCAGCTAACTACGTGACAGCGTAACGCATTCTATTTCTTTCTCACCTCATTCTTCTATATTTCTTTCTTTTACTCCTCCTCCCTGTACTTTTCACTCCACCTCCTCCCTATCTATCATTCCTCTCAAAATCTCTCACTCTCAATTTTTAGTCACTTCACATCACTATTTCTATAACTGACTCCAACGTAAAGTGTAAAGGAACAAATAAGCAGAATTATAATAGAGATCTCTTCTGCACCTAATAGGTCATTCGCTTTTATATCGCTAGAGTGTAACTTATAGGTTATAGAATGTTTCGGTTGTTATTTCTAAGGCATCGCAAAACAAGAAAGTCTAACTGCTGTACCTAATGGAATTTCAGTTTAGTTAAATGCGCTTACCTTTTGTGTTGTTTTCAGTTTGGATAGGTAGCTGTATGTTGAGTAGGTCCCTCGTGATTATCTAACTCACTAGCTAAGATTTGTTTTTCTGTAACACTGTACATTCCTTTACCGTGTATTATCAAACTCCCTAATTTCTACATCTTTTCAAGCTACAAACTGTTATTTAAGTCTCCCTTTACCTTTTCCATGCTGTTACTTTCTCACCAACTCTATTCCGTTCATTTCAGCCCCATATTCAAGCACCCACAGATACACAGATACACACATAAATATGTGCGCGCGCGCGCGTTCGTGTAGTAAATATGCTTCTACTTACATGTGTACATATGAATAACGCACACATATACATACACATTGCTCACTTATATTCATGCAATATAACATGTGTATATAAATAGATTGAAGCATGAATGTATGCAGACATCCATATACACTAACAAGCATATTAACACTCATAGTCAGTTGAACAGAGTATCAAATGCGGTTGTATTCATAGATGATAATACTACCATCCTGTGTGAAATTCTACAAAGATATCTATAGGTTAGTTTGGGGAGTTCTATTAATAGCAAAATGCTTAACAAAAATCAATAATAAGGTGTAGAACACGTGAAATATACAATGAGCGTATCTAAGCTCATAAACAATTTTGGATCAGTCGTTTATGATTTTATCAGTTCCGATATCATCCCTATGATCTCTTAAAGCCAACTATAAAAGGCAGCATCAACGCACCATTATCTTCATTTCATGCAGAATGAGGCCGAGGAGAGGTTGAAGCGATAATAAAAATCGGGCATATGATTGAAAGTAAATATACATTTTCAAAATCAAAATATGAAGAATCAGTGCTAAAAAGGAAGCTAAATGTCGAACAGAGCTCGTTCTAAAACATAACACACAAGCGTATATAATCTACAACTGACTCCACACATATAAATATAATTAACTTATATCATGATTATTAGTTAGATGTAATTACAAGGACAACACAAAGAATAGAAAAGACACAATTTTCTACAGAACAGCCCACATATAGCTAAGGTTAATTATCGAAATAATTGCCTGATCTCTATTTGTTATAATGATTACTCGATATTGTTATTGCACCAGTTATTTCAGCACTGATTAATAAAGTGATTGATTAAAAGATTTCAATCCTTGACCATTCCAATTTTTTCGATAATTATAGAATCATATTATGTAATGTAAACTTAAGTATATAGCTTTATCGTATGTAAATATTTGACGTAACATAATTTAGTCGTTATTTATAACATGTCATTCGAGCTGCGACAAGTAGGAACATTTGAATTAAATCATACCAGATTATCTCGCATAAAAGATACTACCACGCGCAGTGTAGACCCATTATACAAAAACACGGGTGGCAACGAATGGATAGCTTATGATAATAGGATTACTGGATGATGACTAATTAACACTAAAAACAGTAATATGATTTACAATCAGTGCACAAATGATTTCGGTTGTCTGTGTCACCAATTATCATATAGGTCCAACAGTGTATCCTGTGTAAAGTAACCCTAGGATACGTATTGCTCTCGTTTGAGACAGAAATATTATTAGCCATACTCTGCGATTGCTATAAATATCTGAAGCAAAATGTTGAGTTCTAATGAGCTGAAATTGACGTGTTATTAAAATCATTGTTCAGGTCGCTAATAGCAATTACAGATTGAAAGAAAACAATATCAAGCTGTTATCAGTAAATCGTAGGATGATGCTTAAACAAATATATGATGCATTATCAAAGATAATGTCATAGGAATATTCGACAGGCAATTTTCGAACATTAATACAGATATTGAAACTTGTTGATTTAAAAAAAAAGAATATATATATATATATATATATATATATTCTACAATATATCGATTACTTTATATTTAAAATGAATATATTGCATTTATATCTAAATGAATATATTGCATTAACAATTACTATTTAATTTGCTGAAGTGATTTAGGTTACAGTGCATTTCAAACAACAATTTTTTGTTATAAACCTGATGTAAAATATTCTTAAATTCAACATCGCACATATTATAATTTAACTGTAGCAGTGAGATAGATAGACGAGGGGAAATAATTATTACGTTGCGAAACTTGAAATCGAATGGGAAGTTTGAACTCGGAAATAAGGGAATAATATTTGAGAGCAAAATGTTCATCCGCACTTCTTAAAACGTTTGCAACGTAAAACTTTTCGTAAACTTGAAACAATTTAATAGTTAGGTAATTGTCAACCAAGTAGGAAGTGGTTTAGCTAGATAATATTTTAATATGATTTTAATTTAATTAATGTTTTCTTGTACATCTGGTTCAATAGGTATGATGTATATTATTAATGATATGTGAGGGCTTATTTTGGGTCATAAATATATATCTCTTTCATATCTAACTGTCATAGTTCTCTCCAATTTAACTCTACCATCTCTGACACTTCTATAAACTTCTTGGATATCTCTCGATTGATCTCCCCCTCCCACACTCTCATCACATCTGCCTTCTGCAGATCCACGGACTCCCAACTCTACCTGAACTTTTCCTCCTCCCATCATTCTCACACAAAACGGGCTATACCCTCCTTCCAGTTCCTCCGCTTCTGACACCTGTGCAGCCGGGACAAGGATTTCGAGAACCAGTCCCAGTATCTGGTCAGCTTATTCGTGCGTGGCGGATACCCATCCACACATGTCCAAAACTGCCCTTACCTGCTCTCGTCTAATCGATCGCACCATCAACGTCTCTCCTTCCCTACATCTATCCCCCAACCGCATCCTCTTCCCCACCTTTTCCACCCCACCATCCTTCCCCTTCTTTGGAGGATTCCACGGGATTTCCGTTGCATCCAGCTAGATCCCACCACACTCCATATTTTTCCCAACCCACCCTCACCCTCCTTCAAACGCGCCCGTAACCTACACGATCTACTGGTCCATAGCACCCTCCCCTATCCATTCCAGGCCAACCCAGATACTTCCCTTGCTCCAGGTCCCTTTGCCACACCTGTCCCTTCATCTCTCACATCAAGTCCCTAACTGGATCCAAACAGCATACCCTCTATACTAGGAACTCCTTTTCTCCTGCACTTCTTCCAGCCTTACTTACTGCATCAGGTGTAATCTCTGCAAAAGAATTTACGTTGGTTTGACGGGGCCACAGGCTAGCCGACCGGTTGACCAAACATTCATGAGATGTTCATTTACGTACGAACACCCACGTCGCCTGTCATTTTCGCTTGGCCAACCACTCCACCGCAGATATCACCGTCTTCAACCCTGGACGACACAATGGTTCCACCATCTCTTGACTCCACCTCAAACAGAATTACGTTTTACTCTACACACCCAAACTCCTTTCCGACTCCACACAACTCCCACTTGTCAATCACTGTCCCTGCACCTTCCTCACAAAATATTTTTTTACTCTATCTCATTCTCACTCATTTATTAATTTGTTTATTCTTTATAACTTTTATCGTTTATTCTTTTATTTTTTATTCGGTTATTTTCAATTAATTTTTTTTATTAGTCTTTTGTATTCGTTTATTTCTGGTACTGTTGTACGTGTTTATTTTTATACTTTTATTTTATCTATTTATCATATTTTTATTTTCTCTCGTTTTTTTATCTATTTTATTATTCTATTTTTATTTATTTTATTACTGTATTATTCATAATTTTGTTATTTAATTTTGATATGTTTTATTTTTTATTTTTTTTATTTTTATCTTATTAATTCTTATTTATTCATTTCTGTTACTCATTTGTTCATACAATCTTTTCCCTCTATGTTTTCCATTTAACCATACGAGAGAGTGCAGTTGTTTTTCGTGTGAGAACGATAGGTATTGTTACATTTTTCTTGTTGAATTAATATTTGTTAGTTTTGGTGTTATTACAAGACACGTGCTGTTATTAGCAGATCTGTTTTTCGCGATTTTCCCCCTTTTAAAGGGGCGAAACTTATATTTTTCTAATATTTTTGAAAACATGAAAAAAAGGTGAGCAACTTTATCTCCCAAAGACGCCCACCAAGGCGAACTTCCTGAATTAGCGGATGAGATATTCCCGGAGTCACTGAATACCAAAAAAAAAAAAAAAAGGACAATGTACAAATGAAGACAGGGCTACCAGAAACAAGAGTAATGTAAATTTCGCATCAGTAGCTATCGTTAATAGCGAAACTGTAAGCATGAAAATCATCGAATTGGATAAATACAAATGTCTTCTATAAAAGTAGAGGGACAATGTAAAGTTGACGCCACTAGGCTTTATTGCACACACTACAAAAACGAGAACCGTAATTTATAAGACATTTTCGGTGAAAACAAAACAAATATAGACATGGCTTCTAAGGAAACAAAGGAAAATACTCAAAGCCTATCTGGCAGGAGACGAGGTATGTGGCGAGAGGCAAAAAAATTGCGACCGTTGAAGTTCGGTTTCAAACAGAGGAGAAAACGAAACAACGCTCTACCACTTGTTTGAAAACAGCAAACCTGGTTCTCCTGCCGACATACCTGGGAAGACGCACTTCCAAGGTGAAGGTTGGGGAAATTCCGTCAGAGGTAGATCATCATTTCGCGCACATAT
>NC_142930.1:142402976-142405476 GCF_046866305.1 Octopus bimaculoides
TATATATATATATATATATATATATATATATATATATATATATATATATATATATACATACATATATATATATATATATATATATATATATATGCTCACCTACTAGTAGGTACGTATCTCAATTTTGTACGACTCTAAATCTATCTTTTATTCCCTCTCTCATTTTTCTTCCTTTCTCTCGCTCTCCCTTTCTCACATTTCTTGGCCCTCTCTTTCTTTAACTCCCACTATTTCCAACTCGTTTATCTCCCCTGTACCTTTCTCTTCGTCTCTGATTTTTTCTAATCGTTCAATCCCACTGCCCCTACCCATCTCCTTCCACGTGCCGGTGTCCGGTCAGCCATGTTCTTTCTTTTTTGGTCTGACTGCCGACCGCCAACACCTCTCATGTCCATCTCCTATGTTCCTGACTTTAGGCTTTCACTTCATACATGCCAGCTCAATTTGATTCGGTCTCAGTCCAAAGGCACCTCTTGTTATTTCTTGATGTTTGTATTCGTAATTGTGTAACATGTTCTCCGTTTTTTTTTGTTCGGTTGCTTTTTGTCTTTGTTGCCGTACACATTCTCCACCTTTCTTACAAAGGTGTCTAATGCTCTTAGCTTAAACTCTTTTTGGGGAAACCAGATCGAACCATCTCAAGTGTTAATGCCGGAAAGTGTCGTGACTCCTGTAACTTGACTGAGGAAAGAAAGCCACGAATGACCCGTCTTTTTTTTGCCTGTCATTCTAATTGTTGTTTCTCTTGTCCGTGTTTGTATCGTCTATCTGTCCGAATGTTTTAATGTCCTCTGTTGCGTAATTATTCCATTTATATATATATATATACAGGCATAAAATTTAATGATGAGGCGTGCACATGTGTGCGTTTAATGTATATATATATACATTGGTGCATGTGTGTGTGTGTTTGTTTGTTTGTGTGCGTGTGTATGTGTGCTTGGGCGTAAATAGGTAAGTATATATTTATTGCAAATTTTATGTTCTTGATATATATGACTTCGTAGAGATAGTCCGTTGAATCTAAGAGAATTGCATGGCTCTAAATCCATGACATTTTAATTATAACCCCACTCCCCATAATTATGAAATAGGAATGCTTTTAAATTTTATCATAGACTGAATATATTCACCCCGCCAGGTTTTGTCTTCAGATGCATAAAATACAATAAACATGTATGAACTTCCAACTGAGATTCTAATCTACTAACATCGTCTGAATCTTAAGTGGCGGTGAGCAATCTGCGAATGGGAAATAATTTTGTTTGTTCCCTTTTGTAGCATATTACGAATATTTGAAGTAAATACTCAATGAAAACCGAAACGGATAGATTTTTGGCAGACACGCGATATTTTACATCTCTATAAAAGGAAACAATACAAAATACATAAATAGATGAACGCTTCATTGTGTGAAGACGCAATTTAAATGCTCTATTTATTTAAATAGCATATATCTTATAAGTCCTAGTGACATAACTGAATTTCCCACCAAAATATAAATTTATTAAATTTAGTTCTTTCTTCTTTTTTTTATATTTGTGAAGTTATAAATCTAAAATCTAAAATATCTAAATAATACACTTGTGAAGTGGCGATTTTGTAAACACAGACAATACCCCTCCTTTTCTTCCAATTCTCTGGTATATGATTTATGAATATGAATCATGTATATGAATGTCTGTGTACGTGTACACATAATTACACACACACACACACACGCACACACACACACACACACACACACACTAACACACATATACAGCATTTGTATTTCAGCATACACACATATATAGGATTTGTGTTTCCGCACAGACGCAAATGAAGTGTATGATAAGATTACATACATGCATTTACACATACACACACGCATACACAAATGCACACACATACACATAATTTATTTTATTAGATTTTATGGTAAAATTAATTGAATGCAACAACAAGTAGTTTAAACTGCAGCAGAGGTTGCCATCACGGTTGTAGTATGTTTGTACGTGTACACACACACACACGCACACACACACACACACACACACACACATACATAAACACAAACACAAACGCATACACACACAAATGCATGTATTCTACAAATTACTGTTGAATGCTTGCCATATTGAGTGTGCATAAGCATTAATAGATTGTATGTTGAACATTGATCGACGCATCGAGATGTATGATTGTATGTTGATTGCATTTTAAAGGGGAAATGATGTTATATGTAGCACCCACTTAAGCGTTACATATTTTCTCCCACGTTCTGTTTTCAACGTACATACTCTTTGTCCGCATACAATCTGTATAAATACACAAATACCATTTTACAAACACACGCGCGCACGCACACATACATACACACAAATACGCAAACAATCACACACATAGGCATATATATATATATGTATATATTTATATATAAATGTATGTATGTGTACATATATATATATATATATATATGCATATATTTATACATGAATAGAAGATATGATTTTCTCTG
>NC_142930.1:142410476-142412976 GCF_046866305.1 Octopus bimaculoides
CCTTTCAACCTTTTTGGAGTAGATAAATTAAGTACCAGTTTTAAGGAAAATATTTGCTTTGAAGTATATCTTCCCTAGAGAATAACATGGTGCATAGTTTCCTTTACAATACTTCTTGTCTCGACCTCCCTGTTTCTCCTGATGAATATCATTTAAAATGAATACTGTTCAAACAGCATTTCCACCCTGTTCTATATACAACCTGTACAGCCTGGTTCTAAATACTTCGTCTGTGTATTTCAAGTGGCCAGTAATAGTTGTGAGAAGCGGGGAAATTTGATGTAATATATTTTTAAAGTTGGCTGTACTGATTATTAACAATAAATATCATATTACAATCTTGTCATGAAATGATAAGCGGTCTTCAAAGTTAGGTTTGCTGAAATAATTCCGTACCACTTATACTGCCTGTTAGATTTACAACTATCTAATTTCACAAGTTCTGTATTCTAAGCAGTATCCAATAGCCTTCTTAACAGTAGAATGGTGCTAAATTTTCCAAATCGCTGTAGAATCTTAGACAACCATTTATAGAATCGATTAATATCCATGATTACTTCATCGCAGAATTTTGAATTTGTCTCTGTAACGGAAATATGGGCGATCTAATAAAATAATGTATAATTTTATCCTTTTGTGTGTTTTTGTACAATACCCTGTGATCTAACACTAAAGTTTTCAGGCTTTTAAACTCTGGATTTATACATTGAATCAGCAGCAGAAAGTGATTTTGAGGCCCATGGGGATTACAATTGGAAAATTTAATTAGTCAAGTAAGATTCATACTCAGCGCTCATAAAATATTCCCCCGAATTTTAATATCTTTTCCTTTGTAATCTATCTATCTATCTATCTATCTATCTACCTATCTATCTATCTATCTATCTATCTATCTATCTATCTATCTATCTATCTCTGTCTGTATGTCTATCTATCTGTCTGTCTGTCTGACTGTCTGTCTGTCTGCCTATCGGTCTGTTCGTTTGTCTATCTATCTATCTATCTATCTATCTATCTATCTATCTATCTATCTATCTATCTATCTATCTCTATCATGGTCGGACGGTAGACACATCGGCTCCGTAAGTTTTGCCTTTTTTGCTTCTAAAAAGTTTGTTTCTCAGTAATATTTTATGTACAAAAGCTGTGCAACAACTGACATATTCAGTTGTGCAACTTGTTTGCACGGGAAATCTGCCCTGTGTGGCGAAATCCCCATTTTTGTTGAATTTATTTTCGGCTTTCTTAGCCATTTTATTTTGAGAATGGCGATTCCAAGCCATGTGACGAACGCCGGTCTGTTTGGCCACTCGTACGCAATAACCTTTCCTACCCTGCCTTCTCCACAACTTCACGAAGGAGGGAACAAAGGAAGTAGCACACAAACAGGTGCCAGTGTTAGCATGAACGTTAACACCGCCACTACCATCACCACCACCAACAACAACAACACCGTCTCAAAGGCTATGACCTCAAAGACAAACAACAACACCACCACCACAGCTTCGCCGTCAACTGCTACAACGGACACCTCCGCCACCACCACAGCCTCACCGTCAGCTACTACAACCGACGCCTCTGCCACCACTACAAACAGCACCACCACCAACACCACCACCACGAATTTTGCAGAAGCATTGAAGCAAAGAAAAACACTTCTACATTTCACACCGGAGCAGATCAAGCAGACCAAAGCCCTCTTAACAGAAAAGGGTTCAGGTCTACAACTAAACATACCACAAAACACCATAGAGAACACACGAAAGAGAACAATAATATACAAAATCTTAAATGCCAAAACGCGCAGACCAGAGCAAGCACCCCAAGAACTTATTGAAATTTGTTTACGCTCGATTTGGGATTTCCAAAGATATGTAAACTGGTGGAATAAATATGCCACAATCCAAGTTCGCTTCGACAGCGAAGCAAAAGCCAAAGAGCTGTCGACACTCACACTACAGTCGGACAAACTAATACTAATTCCGACCTACCTTGGGCAACGTGTGACCAAAGTTTCAATAAGGAATATCCCTCCTGAAATAGAGGCACAATGGCTTTTATCCGCCATTTGTTACCGTATGGAAGAGGACTTCAACATCCTCGAGTATGCCACTTACCAGGAACTAAAATGGTCCGGAAAAAGGATCGAAGTATTGCTCCAAATCAATGGTAGGGTCGGGACAAGGCACGACAGTCAGACGGTATTCGATGACGGATGCAATGTACGTGTTCGCCACCTCCACCCGACCTTTTAGGGATAGCTTCCTCTCGGCCCATTGCCGGGTGAGAGTGACCACCCTAGTCGTTATTTCGCCCCAGTTCTTCTCCATTTGGAGGTCCGGACCGAACCAGACTCCGAGCAATTTAACCGGCCCGTCGGTCCAGAGTCCCACAGTAGAAACGCTGTTAGACGGCATGGGCTTGCTTCTCCAGGTGCCGAGCCGCAAGCCCACTGACTTATCCGGGTTAATTTTTGCTCCCGTTACCGCTTCGTATTCTT
>NC_142930.1:142417976-142422976 GCF_046866305.1 Octopus bimaculoides
AATGGTGTGAATGCTTTTAAGGTCTTCAGGCTTAATTTTATCAGAGGAATTTCAACCATGTTTCGTGGTCTGCTACCACAACAGCTCCTTTATAGGATCCAGTTAGCTCAAGACATCATCAGGAGGAACCACGTCCGGTTTCGGCCCCTACTCCTCTACCGTTTTGACGTGGCGGGGCCACCCCCTTTCGGAGGTGTCTTCAGCTCTGGTGTTGGGTGCATGTCTTCTTTCACTGTTTGTGACTGTTCTAATTCAACTGTGGAATGTCCCTCGCTATGGTTATTTTCCAGGAGGTTCTGGCCACACGTCTTACGGTTCATCAACCCGCGTTGTTGAATTACTCTCTTCCGACATACCTTCCCTTGGAGGATTAGGATCCAGTTAGCTGAAGACATTATCAGGAGGAACCACGTCCGGTTTCGGCCCCTACTCCTCTACCGTTTTGACGTGGCGGGGCCCCTCCTTTCGGAGGTGTCTTCAGCTCTGGTGTTGGGTGTATGTCTTCTTTCTTCTCTTCCCTGGCCTCTTCGATGCAGCATCAACGAGTGTCAGCGTCCGACTGGTCGTCATGTGAAGTTCCCCTTTTTAGCTTTATATCTTTCAACTTGATTTTAAATAATATCGGTTATAGTACCACACTTCCACTTTCCTGCATTTGTTTCAAATTTTCTTCCACCATATCTATATCTTTATAAGTGCGGTGTTTAGATAAATTTGCAATAGTTCATATACTGGTTTGATTTTCTGTGTGTCATATTAGGTTAGTATCGTCCTGCATAGATTTAATGCCACATAAAACTCACGAAGGAAATTCGATAAATAGAAAATGCATGGGAAATAGTCGTATGGATTGCACCTGTAATTTAAAGATCCTGCCATGTCTTACAGCACCAGTATGATTCCAACTGAAACTTACATGAATTGCTGCACGAGACTGCACATTTTCGGTTATTCACATTTCAATCCAATGTGTAGGTATTTCATCAACTACCTAACTACTCATCGTACATACTGAACAATTATTTACTCCAATATTTATTTCCAATGATGGTTCCTATTATTTGTAGCAAAGGAAAATGAATATATAGACTCTTATGCTTTACGTATATAAAAAAAAATATGGGATCTATTTTAAAACGGGGCCACATTTTTCCTTAATGTTTTACGTAGTGTTTTTGGTACGGAAATACTTTCAAACTTCGTATACTTATCTATTGTGTGTTATAGAACAGAAAAATATTTTTGTATTCGAATTTATTTCATGTAAAAAATTGTCTTATTTCGATAATTTCAACCAATCACTGACAAGTATTCAGTTGTTTACATTTACTCCTTTGGCTGATTAAGCGATGTAAAGCGTATTTAATCTCCATACCTTCGTTTTATTTGCTTTTTTCATTTTAAATTTGCTTTAGCCCTAACCCTAACCCTAACCCTAGGGTTAGGGTTAGGGTTAGGGTTAGGGTTAATTGTTTCAGAATCGTTTGTTTATGTAGTCGGCGCTTAATGTATATCGGCTGAATGGACGTCAGTGATTGGTTGAAATTACAGAAATACGACAACTTTAACATGGAATAACTTATGGATTTCTTTTTTTTTAAGAAGACTAAGAGAAAAGATGTTTTATATGACACATTCTACCAGCGTTCCAAGTTTCAAAGTATTTCGATAATGAAAAATGTGGCCCCCGTTTTAAAAAAGATCCAAAATATGTAGAGTATCTGTACGTGAATCCGCAAAATGTTTGTGCACTAACATGCAAACACACATATTATATGGTCTATCAAGGATCATATTAGGTTAGCAAATGAATTCTACGTAATGTCAAATAAACACTCATAAGGGACTGATGAATTACATGCTGTAACAAATATAATATGATTACATCATTCTTCCAACTACGCTATTTCAAATATTAAGTGAACGAATTATATTCCAATCAGATTAAAGCTTTCAACATATTCACAGTAATTCTGAAGAGCGATTCAGAAATGAGAGTAGTGAGATCAAACTGAATTTAACATCACAAAATATATTTAGAAGGAAATATCAGATAACAAATTTCATTCATGATTTTTGCTATCAAAATTTCAAAATCATAGTATGTTGACTTGACTATAACGAGAGAAACCTTCTCTCTCATTTCATTTTCTAGAGTTTCCCTTTCCAAAGTTACCCGGTGAGGAGTTGATAACAACCCAGAAATACATTCATCTATCAATCTTAGTAGGGGGCGCCTCGAACTCATTTGTTCTTTTTACACTTGTTTGTTTACAGCGAGACATTTTCTGTATGACAAAATACAGTGAATCGCTTCCTTGGGGGTCATATGTCTCAAACATTTAAACTAGTAACAAGTTTATATTTGCACACATAACGGCTTAGCGCTTCTAGTATGAGTCACCAATTTTCAATATGTTTCGTCAATTAATAATTTTGGTGAATGTAAATATTATCTATCAAATAGTTTAGCATCCCAAAAATGTCTGGATCAGTTACAACAACGTTCATTTAAATACAACCATTCAGTAAGCTTACCCATTCAATTTTGTCCAACAAAGCTAAGTACTCGTGAAAAATGGTCTCATGCCATCAGTGAAATAAATAGTTTAGTTCAAAAGTCAATATTATGTTTCTATTATGTTTCAGATGTTGATGAGAATTGAACACAACAATAATACTCCATACTACATTTATTTCAATATATGAATTTAGTATCACATAAGACAAAGTTCGCCTCAGGATCATTATACTAAGTTTATACTCATTATGTACAATTGAAGCCGCCAGTGGTCATTTAGAACCTTTCACTAGAATATCTTAGTATGTTACCTTTCTCCTGTGTCTGTGTTTCTACATTGGGAATAAGATGCGAACCCGAATTTCTTCAACCAAGTAATTAATGCGCGAATGTACTCTAGAGTTTGTAATCGACATTTGTAAATGCAATTTATACATTAATGTAAAAAATGACAAACTACATACATGATATAAAAATATATAAAATCCTGTTACCGATCTAATGAGCAAAAACTGATTACATTAAAATCGTTTATGGTAATGAATTCCCACCTACAAACTACATTGTCAGTTGCAATTATGAAATTCTTTCAGCTGATAGTTGCCGTAACATCAAACACTAACTGTTGCAAAAAGGGAATATACTTTATGCTTGTCTTATAATAAAGTCATTATAGAAGATGTAATTAATTCAGTTTCTTTAAGACGTGAACTTTTTGGTAAATATAAACAGTAAAAATAATGCATGAATAATGATTTAGTGGTACAAAGAGACCTTGAGAGTAAAGGAAAAATAAGCGAACTAATGTTACGTGTATACTAATTACAATCTCATATAATGTAAATAATTTCAATGGAGATTTTATGTTCATACCGATATTGAATTTATCCACACAGATTCGCTTGATCAGAGTATACAATTTATTGCAACTTTTCTTATAAAAGATAATATTTAGACATCCATAATAAACTTATACCTTCGTTGAGAACAACCATGATGTTGGCTTCGGAGCACTATGCTATATCTAAGCGTAAATTTCTTGATTGGAAATAAAATTAACGATATTTCTTATAATTTTAAAAATCTGTTTTAGATTTTCTAACGACATTGAAAGTAATTATAATGCTGAATCACTAGAATCTAGAAAATCTATTGCTTTTACGTTTAATTAAGTATCCAGTATCGTATTTAAATGGAAACATTCCTCATATGAAATTAGGATAAGAAAATAAAATGGCGTCCTCTAGCTTTGTATAGGACGTTATTTCATAACAATCTGATGGCAGGATGTAATTTGCTTCACTAAACATTGATCACTGGAATACCCGGTGCGATTTCAACAAAAGCTTAGAAATCTGTATGTTAACTTCCTCAAACATTTAATAAGGATTCCCCAGTAAACAACAGATATTTTGGTACAGAGATTATAAATATAAGGACGATACTCTTCAGGTGGACAAGCACCAAATTTCAATATGCGCAACACTTTATAACTAAATTAGCCTTCTATATATGTATACATACATATATACATACATACATACATACATACATACATACACAGACACACACGCACTATACAAACACACACAAAACACTCAGAAACACACACAAACATATACACAGAAACACGCACAGAAACACTCACATACCCATAGACAAAAACACATACATACACATACACAAAGATACATGCACATACATACTGATAAGAAATAATATTTGTCAAAACCGGATTGAGTTGATCAAATTCAATACAAATTGTATGAAATTTTGAGTCGCTCTATATAATGAAAATTTTAAGCATTATAAAACGGTCAATGTTTGAAGATCATTGGATCTGTTGCATCTTCGCTAAGGTGCATTTTTATTATCATTATTTTCGCAAAATCCGAACATGAGTCTCACATTTTTTTTTTTTTTACACCATTTATGTTATAATACTTCATATATGCTTGGGTAATCGGAAAGTGAAATGAAATACTGATAATATTAAGCAAAACCCTTGACGAAAGAAGCGGGAATAAGCGGGAATAGCATTTCAGACTTCGCTAACGGTAACCAAGTGATGTTTTGTAGTCTCAGTTGCAACATTGTATGTCGCATCATACAGCCTTTACGGTGTTCACAGAACATTGAACAGCAGTCATGATGTCAGTATTTTGATATCCGGCGCAAATTAACTTGATGCAGATTAGGCTCTTCCAATATTTTGATGGTTTCCAATCCTACTCGTCAGTTAATTTGTTCTCAATTATAGCTTTTTGTCTTTATGCTCGTCAACGACGTTGGCTTTTTCTGCAATAATCAAGTCGTTCCTGAAAAAGAGAGAACACAGAGTAGTCAACGTGATCCATAAAATCTTGTACGTATAATATATATACTTGCATACGTACATGCACACAAGCATTTATCTATCTCTCGATGCATGTATGTATACATGTATGCATGTATGTATGTATGTATGTATCTATCTATC